>NC_041357.1:2195000-2300000 GCF_900634415.1 Cottoperca gobio
GTTCCTGTTGTTCCTCCAGCTTTTTTGGGCGGCACTCACTAAATGCTAGCTCCATGGACCACCAGGACTCCACAAGTATGTTGCTGCCCACCACAGGGTTATAATTACCTTCAACAATAAAAAATAAAATAAAATAGGCCAATATTGGGTAGTTTTTCCCTTGGCTTTTATGGGTGGTTTTAATTTAGGCTTTTGCCTTGATGTTAGAAAGCAGTTGATGCTGTGGATCCGCCCATGGGCCTGCTCGTCTGCAGACAGACAGACAGTAATGAAGCAGCTGCGGTTGCCTTCCTCTTAGAATAACGAGTGACTGCAGTAGGCCTGAGGTGGCAGGAAGGCCTCATCCATATCACACCGGATCTGTGTTCTTTGTGATACATGATGCAATCAGTCTCTGTAGAAGACATTTCTGTGTCATAAACTGAAAGGTGTGGATGGGATGATGCTCTCCTGGGTGGGGGGGATTTTTAGAGCAATAATGGACAAGAGGACGAGGCAGTAAAACTCTTTTGTGGTGCCAGAGAACAGTCCAGGATACATTACATATTCAACATAAAACCACATTACACGGCCTCTGAAGTAAAGGCACTATCACCACAGTTTGCATGTGTTTAAGAGTTTCAGCATGGGTCAGAAGAACAACTCTCCCAAAGTGACCTCGCCTTTCCGTGTTTGTCTTTGAATTTAAATGTTTGGTACGGTTTCGTCAATCCAAGAGGAAAGCGAGTTTGCCTCTTGGTTTTAGGCGTTAGTGAGAGCAGACTCTGGTATGGCATCATGAAAGTCACTGTTGGGATTATGCCCACTCTTCAGATCTTTGACTAGATTCTTTTAGCATTTTTGCTTTATAGATTAAATGTTTTGTCAATTTCCATATCCGCTCAGTAGCAAGATATTTAAACTGCACCTTTCTAATCCAAGTTCACCTTTACCAGTATACCACAATCACCATTTGATTGATTTAAACGTCAGCATTTCCTTTTTGGAACTGAGCAGTTGATTCTAGATAGTAAAAACCTTTTTAAAATATTGTTCATGTTTATTACAACTGGTATCTTGATTTAGTTTTGTCCACAATTTCTGACAATAGTAACACTGTAGTCACTAAATTATTGGCTGAGTTCTGGGAATATGGTGAACTTGCTAAAAGACGGGTCAAGAAACACGAGCAGTCAGATACTCCGGCAGACTGTTAACAGGTTGGACAAATGTATTTAGAAGAAAAAAACAAAGGTGAACAGTAAAGTTATCACATAAACTGTCCATCTCAGTTTACACACACACTTCCTGCTTCTACTTTGACCTCCTTTACTTCCTGTAATTGAACAGTTTAATGTGCAATGAGGGATGAGTGGCAACATTTCAGGTGCTGATTTCATTGTAGCAATGTCATTGAGCAATAGTTTCACAAGTGATACAAATAATGAATAAAACTATGAAAATAAGTTGTAATAAACTTGTAATAATTATCCTTTAATTTGTATGCTGTACAAAGAGGTATATCTGATCGTGTGTGTGTGTGTGTGTGTGTGTGTGTGTGTGTGTGTGTGTTGACGTGAGGTGGGGATGAGAGAATGGAGGCCTCGAGAGGCCATGTGCAAAGGGCATATCATTATATGGTGTTCTCTGACGCCACCGTCTAACTCCAGCTAATCAAAAAATGGCCATCGTCCGTATGGGCTTCACTGCTTAGCCCTGGAGGTTGCTGCTTGGTGAATCCTCCGTTAGCTGATAGAGAATGAAGCATCAGTCCGACTAAGTGTGTTTGATAAAGTGCAGCCTTATCTAGAAAGAAGTGAAGAACTGTCTATTTCTGCTTTTGCCTTGTGTAGGGTCATTGTGGTCGAGTTGACTTGTTTTTAGATCACTCAAAGCAAATGCTTTACAACATACAGAGTCAAAGAACCATACAAGGTGCACATCAGCTCGTCAGTAGTGATGAACATTCACACACACTCGCACACTGTTGGCCATCGGGAGCAATTTGGGGTTCAGTGTCTTGCCCAAGGACACTTCGACATGCTGACTAGGGATCGATCGTGTCTTATACTTTGAAAAATGGAACTTTTAATGGAGAATTGCACCAACATGATGACAGTGGCAGGTTGAGCTTTTGGCATTTTTGTTTGATGCTTCATGAAGAAAGGCTGTTTCCTGTTTTTGAGGCGCTTTTGATGTGAGACTTGACACCATTGAGGTACACATGCCACACGCTTGGCTGTATGCCCTCCTTAAGACGAACAGAAGTGGTTTAAACGACGTGTTGTGATCCTTTGAAAATGTGTGCCATTATCCCCATATACAGACTGCAGTGTTGTCAGACATTGATTTGTTTGTGGCGTACCGCCATCATGTGAACATTGACACTAATTGATTTTCTAATTTTATTGTAGAGTTTTGAGTAGTGCATTGATTGTTTCACCCGAAGACAGTTTGGACCAGTGGTATTAGCTAAACAGAGGACTTAGAAATGTAAGGAAACACACAAAGCTGAACAGTCGGACCAGTGTCATTAGATATCCAATGAATTAGTTTGGAATATTTCCAGGCTTTAGTCGGCACCATAGGCAGCTGAGGCAGAGATGGTCAGGAAGGAGCTTTAGCTAATGAAAAGAGATGGAGCTGTTATATATTATACTATCATTTATATCATTTGTTTTTCACAAAGTACTTGTGGAGCACCTTTTTATATAGGGTATTATTTAATAATTAATTTAGGAAAAATTACAGTAATGGTCAGACTAACCCTATCCCTACTCCGTCGTGGGGATCCTGAAGCTCCGACCATTCATCCGGACTCTCCTGTATACCCCCTCTAGTCTGTTGACTCATGACATGATCTGTACAGTCTGTAAAGCACACTGAGACAAATGTATAATTTGTGATATTGGGCTATACAAATAAATGTGATTTTGATTTGATGATTCATTAGAGCTTGTTGTCGTCCTATCTCCAAATGAAATGTCAGTTTTTCGGCTCTTCAGATTTTCATCTCTGTTCTGTGGCAGTTGTCTGAGCCATGTCTCACAACTCTCTCGTTATCCAGTGAATTAACAGCTGCCAACACTGAGTCTTTAGTGTGCTTCTTTTCATCCTCCACTACTGAGATGTTCTTTCATCAGAAATAAGTGAGACTCTGTAGAGATAATGACATTGGGACAATGCTGTGTTTTCAGTCTGTACCATAAAAACACAAATGTGGTATTCTATACTTCCACAGATTATGTGTTTGTAAGGAGAGCTGTTGCTCCATCATAACTCTGTTTGTATATAATATCAGCTGATATCCCGTCTGTTCACCGACGAGGTTCCATTTTGGCGCAGGGGAATAGAAAGAGAGGCTGCTCTGTCAAAGACTGAGATAAGGACATCAGGCTGAGGCTGAGGCTGACGTGATCAGAAACCCTGTGGCTCCCAGGGTCCCCCAGGTGGGAGGATGTCTGGGCTCCACCGTGTCATGAGGATCAAGATAAGAGTTCTGCTGCTACAGCTGTCGAAGCTTCCGTTTTCATTTGTGAGTGCTCATTATTTAAAAAAGTTAATTGAGAATGTGTCTCTCAACAGATGTCATTAGGGACCAACTACAGGTATGAATAAGTAGTGAAAGGACTTGCTCTTTAGTTTCTCAAATGCGTAATGCTAGGAGCGCCACAGACGGGATTACATTTAGTCCCTGGTGATGTAGTACCATTCTCGTATTATTTCTTTAATTTTGCCCTAACCTGAAGTCAATTCAGAAAGAAAGTTTTCTCAGATTCTGACTATCATTTCACAAACCAGAATTAATTCAATTTCTGAGATTTGTGAGACAACATTTCTTTTCATGTAGTCTCAACTGTCTTCTGTAATTGAGTCGTAACAGTGCATATCTCCCACGTCTCCCTGGAGCCTGAGCTAAAGACATCTGGATAGAACAAAGGGCCTTTTCTGCTGCCTGTCACCAGCCCTCAGTGGACACACGGCCCACATTCCTCTTTTATTACTGCTCTCTGCATGCTGGAGTAATAAGAGCTCATATTCAGATAATGGCACTTATCAAGGTGATCTTCGGACCGGAAGATGCATCACACTCAGATGTAAAATCAAGCTGGAAAATGATGAAATATCACAGAAAGTAAAGATAACACTCAAGTCTGGTGTTATTCTCAGAATCTAGTAATGTTTCTGTAAGTTTCAACTCAATGCAGGCACATTAACTTATAGTCACTATGTTATTAAGTAATGTTATGGTATTTTAACGTGTCTTCTGCTACCTTTAAGACAGCAGTGTGATACATATATAGGCAGAGGAATTCTGAAAAACATGAATTAAATGATTAAAAAAATATTTAAGGTAAAGATCATTCTCTCTAACAGTTATCAGTTTGATAAGTCTGAGCTCAGAGTTTTGCTGTCATGGTAACAGTGGAGGGGATAGTGTTACTTGGTCCCATTTCTCCTGCTGGTCTGTGAATGTGTTGAATCAAGACTAGAAATGACCTAACTGGATAGTGACTGCAGAGTAAAGGAAATAAACGGTGCATACAACTGCCAAATATTTGATATACTGACAGAAAATAAATGTTTTCCTTTTTGAACTTGTGCTACTTAACAGTATGATTTTACACTGTGCTCGTTTATTAGGCTGGCAGTATTCACCAGCAGCAGCAGCAGCAGCCTTGAGCAGAAACGGCAAAGTGGAGAATGGATGTGTGGGTGCAGCGAAGCAGTGCGAAAAGATTGCATAACGCTAGATATATAAATCAGATACTTCTGGTTGTGCTGCAATGAACTGACAGGAACATGTTGGTGCTTGTGTCATATCCCTGTGGCCACTTCTCTAAAACAACAATGCAGTCTGCACTGTATAACGTTCCCTTTCCCTTCCATTCCATTGTACTCCAAATGATCAAAATATGATGCGTAAGTATTAGGGCTGTCTAATTAGCGCGTTAATTTCGATTAATTAATCACAGAAAAAATAACGCGACAAAAACATTAACGCAGATTCATGCATACCTGTCAACATTGGAATTTCAAAATAAGGGAAATATTTTGCCGGTCTTTTGGCCTTTTTAAATTTATTTTTGAAAGGTTAAAAATACGGGATAATTACGGGAAAATATGTAAATGGGAGAAAAACGGGATGGAAGTAAAAATACGGGATAATCCCGGGAAAAATGGGAGGGTTGACAGGTATGGATTAATGGCGCTTTTAGATACCCCCCCCCCCTCCCCTTGACTCTTTACGTCACCGATGCGGCGCGGCAACAGCAGCCTCGTCAACATGATGAAGCAGATGAGAAAACGTTACTTGGCCCAGTGAATGGATAGTTTACATTAATAAACTCCCGGATGTAACTGTTGATGCTCCGTTCTGTGTGATTCATGCAGAAAATAATTTCTGTACCATCGGAGAACTTCAAGCTGAAATATGAGCTAAACACAAAGCACTTAGCAGCTAGCTTGGAGCTAGCTAGCACCGCCGCTGATGCTAAAGTGAGCGACCCGTCTCGTCATCTCTCGATCAGGCGTTCAGACGCAGAATGAGTCTGTCTACCTGAGACACATTAACAACTCCATCATGAAATGTATTGCAATGGACTGCAGGTGGTAGAGGACAGGGGGCTAACGGAGGCTTTACACATGGCGTCAAAGACACAACTTTTAAATATATTGTTTATTGTGCAATGAAAGAAGTTGGGTCCGATTTGAAATTGCACTTTGTCAAACTGATGGTCTGTGTTGTCTAAAATGATTGTGGCATACAAGATAGGCTATTGGAGAAAGAGTATTGAAATAAAAGACATGTTGACCAGTTTATAATGCTACTCATTGATTCACTAATCTTCCAAAATCTATTTGAATAAATATTTTGAAATGCTTCTCACAGCAATTATTGATATATGCGATTAATTTAGATTAATTAATCACAAAGTTTGTAATTAATTAGATGAATTGTTTTAATTGCTTGACAGCCCTTTTTAATCATTAAACAACCCTGACCCATAAAGCAAGATGGGCCCCTAATCACTAAATCCGTCCCTGAAAAACACAATCAAGTCCCGGCTACTCGCAGTCGGGAACATCGATGAAGCTTAGCGGAGGTATTAATTTCCAAACTGCCGTATTAGTCGCTTGCTTTGACAAAACCACTGCAGTTATAAAGTAGAGCATGGATTTAATTAGTGGGGGTATACACCAGGGAAATACTCCGGCGAGTGATGGTCAGAAACACTCGTGGTTTCATTCTGCTCGGCTATCCACTCTGCCTAAGCATGTACACACAAACAAGCAGTGACTTCTGCAAGCCTACACCCACAGTATCTATTGTTGATGTCACAGAATTTTACTGGAAATGTTTCAGATGGAAAGTATAAATACATTTTATAGTTGAAACACAAACAGACATGAAATAACAGCTGGAAAAGTTAAAGAGTAAATAAAGTCTGTAATTGGTTTCTGCTGGAGCCACACCGATTTAGACCAACAGCTTTTAGATGAGGCTTTGCAGAGGAAAAGCAGAAAAATACAAGCCATAATTTTTCATCCTTTCTCATTTATTTCATATGACACGGCCATGGAAATCTCAAATTCTCCTTCACTTTAAAGATGTACAGTATATCGGCACCTTTCCACTTTTCAAATCCTTAACTTTCATCTGTAACTCAGTTTTGTATGTAGTTGATGGTATGGTGATTATTTGTATTAAATAGTCATTTTCCTTGAAATTTGCCATGTCAAGTACATTACAACCCAGGCTTGAACCTTGGTATAACAGGCCAATTTGGGTCCTATTCAGCCTTTTGTGTCTGGAAGTTTTTTGTAAGCTTGTCTCATTTTTCTCTGTTCCCTCTTCCCTCTCCTTGCCTCCTCTTCTTTCTCCTCATCTTTCCTCTTCCATTCCTATGTTTGATCTGTGTCTGTCTATCAAGGTAAACAAACACTAATGATGATATAAGTTTTACAAATAATGGCCGAGGGCGTGATCGCCACAAACGAATAAAAGCCGGCCCTAGATACAGGCCAGGTGAAAAAATTCTGTCCACTGAAACGATGCAGGGCTTTTAATTTGAAATGGATTCGGGACGTATTGAGTTTGTATTATTTGTTTCAGAAATGCAATGCTTATCAACATGTACAGTGACGTGAACAAGTATTTTCTCCCTTCCCGATTTCTTCTACTTTTGCTTATTTGTCACATTTAAATGTTTCAGATGATCCAACAAATTTGAATATAAAACAAAGACAACACAGAATGCAGCTTTTAAATGATCATTTCATTTATTGAAGGTAAAGAGTTATTCAAAACCTATATCACCCATGTGAAAAAGTAATTGCCCCCCAAGCCTAATAACTGGTTGTGCCACCCGTGGCGGAAACAACTGCAATCAAGCGCTTGCGATAACTGGCAATGAGTCTTACATCGCTGTGGAGAAGTTTTGGCCCACTCTTCTTCTCTTCTGGCCCAGAACTATTTTAATTCAGCCACATTGGAGGGTTTTCGAGCATGAACTGCCTGTTTAAGGTTACGCCACAGCATCTCAATCGGATTCAAATCAGGACTTTGACTAGGCCACTTCAAAACGTTCATTTAGTTTCTTTTGAGCCATTCAAGGTGGACTTGCTCGTGTGCTTCGGATCATCGTCCTGCTGCATAACCCAACTGCGCCTGAACTTTAGGTCACAAACTGAAGGCCGGACATTCTCCTGCAGGATTTTCTGGTAGAGAGCAGAATTCATGGTTCCATCAATTATGGTAAGTCGCCCAGGAAGCAGCCCCAGACCATCACACCACCACCACTGTGTTGTGTTTAGTAACTAAGGGGGCACTTACTTTTTCACATAGGGCCAGGAAGGGTTGGATAGCTTTTTTCCTTCAATAAATGAAATGATCATTTAAAAGCTGCATTCTGTGTTTACTCATGTTGTCATTGTCTAATATTAAAAATAAGTGCGATGATCTTAAACATTTAAGTGTGACAAGAAAGCGAAAATAGAAGAAATCGGGAAGGAGGCAAATGCTTTTTCCCAACACTGTACATGAACAGTTTTCAAAGTGTAAGGCAGCCAGCTCAGCCTAGTGTAGATCTCAGCTTGACTGTTCTTTGTGCACTAGTTTAGATGGCTAATATTGATGAAGTCATCTGTCACGATGCTGTTGATGGTACAACCACCTCCCATCACACGCATCAACACCAGACCTATTGTGGAGCTGTCTTTCGTGTGAGAAGCTTTTCCCTGAGTTGAGAAATTAGTTTGGACAGACCACCCTAGCTTACAAAAGGGCCAATTACGGCAGCATAATGCCGTCTCCAATTAGATTTGCATGGCATGCTCAGAGGCAGCACTGCCCATTGTCCTGCAGATTAAACGGGAAGAGCTGCGCTGCGACCATGCTGCCTCCTGCTCGGACTGAGCCTCAGGCCTGCACCAAGCCTTCCAGCATCACACACAAACCTGTACATCCAAACACACACACATACACTGTTGTACTCATGGGGGACCACTAGCATTTACTTTGCTGTTTTGAATGGATTTAACACTATGACTGCATTAAAGAGCTTCTTTAACACTGCTTGGTCATGACAGTTTTTCTTCTTGCAGACAAAGAAAGACACTTGTCACAAGTTTTTAACCAACAATGTTGAAGAAATGCTCAACCAATTTGGTGCTGCACTTCCATAAAGTTCATAGGAGACAAATTAATACAAATGGTCACAATCAAAGCAGCAGAGGCTGACATATCCTGACTTTTAGTCTTTAACATACTGCAGAATAACCATATTTAAAATATAAACATTACCATGAAGCATCTTTCCACTTACCCCTCTGATTGCTAGATGCCCCCATCTTTCAAAATCCAGATAACAAAGTTTTCTGTCGTAGTCTCCACGCCACAATTGAGATAACCCTGATGACATCTCTGTGACATCATCAGGGGTTGTTTTCCCAGACATGACCAAACTTCTCCAGAGCCACAAAAGACATTATTCAACCGTTTCCACAGGCTGAGTTGTACTAACTGAAGTGCTCCTTTACGGTTAAACTGCAGTATATCAGAGGTAATATGGCACATGGACATGGTGTCATTCTTTAAGACTGGGATGTGATTCTTATTGACAACGTTAAACATTTGGAGACTCTCCCAACCTTTTGTCCCAGTCCTGATGTAATTTCTGTTATGAGCCACTATTTAAACTTGTAACCCTGTCTTTGACTTTTTATGAAAGAGAAGTAACTTCTATAGCTCTGGCTGAGTGTGTCAACTGTCAACTAGTCAGGATAAGCCAGACCAGCTACCTCACCAGTTCTTCTGTCTGTTTTACACATTTGCTGCTACGTGCAGAAAATAACCTGACACGCTGCAACACAGACTCTTTGTGTTTGTTCCCAGTTTCATGAGGAAGCACTCTGAATTTCCCATAGCAATGATTCATTCTCCATAGATACCATATTTAGAACCAAACTGATTTATGATTTTTCATAAAGGAAGATTAAATAATTACAACTGGTCGTCAGAACATAACCCTATTGTATGGTTAAAATACCCAGGAGACTTCTGTATTTCTATCTGTAGGGAACATTGAGGAGCTGCTGCTGCTACTGCTGCTGGTGGTACTACTACTACTGCTGCTACTACTACTGCTGCTACTACTACTGCTGCTACTACTACTGCTGTTGCTAGCTACTGCTGTGCTACTAATATTGCTGCTGCTACTACTGCTGCTACTGCTACTACTACTGCTGCTGCGGCTGATACTACTACTACTGCTACTGCTGCTGCTACCGCTGCTGCTGTTATTACTAATAATTGTATTTATATAGCACTTCTCAAGCTTGAGCACAAAGTGCTTATCAGATTAAAAGAGAACTTTGAAATGGGAATTCACAGTGGGAGGAATAAATAGAGGAACCAATCCAATCACAGATTACCTTTCCTGTGTATTAATATTTTTGCTTTGATTATTGTGTTTGTGTTGACTGGGTTAACAGTATGGCTTATGTGGAGACATACGATGAAACTGAAAACATTCTAGGTCTGCAGTGTCTGTAGGGCTGGCTCTCACTTTTTCAAAAAGTCTCTGGCAAACACATTTGAAATAACACTACGTACTTCTATCATACTTCTAATTTAAGAGTGTGATAGCGTGAAGCGATACCTTCTGACTTACCTTTGCCTGGTTAGATAATCGTTGTAGTTGGGCAGGGATGTTGTGAGGTTGATGACTGTGAAGAAATCGCACTAAGGAGTCATAAGTTGCCACAAAAGTAGAGGTAATGTAATTAGGAAGGGTGCTAATGATGGCAAAGCAACAGGGTAGAGCCATAAACATCCTGACCAGTTGGCTGTCAGCTGATGACCACTGGTGTTACCCTGCTGGATACAGTCTGAGCCAACAACTGTGGGGAGGGAAACTACGATAGAACAAATGCAGACAAAGGCATGGGGAAGCAAGTGGAAGCTAATTATTATTATTATTATCAGAAATGTAAGAATGTCAATGTGAGACATGAACCCCTTTATGTTACTCTGATGGCAATTTAACATGCCTGTCATGTTTGGACAAGTGCCCTGGTCACATCTTTATCTTATTTATATCTATTTATTTATTTTCTCAATCATCTGTTATGTACAGTATCAATTTAAGAAATTAGAAAACAAATTTTCTGCAGGGCGACTGGGACAAAGGCTGTTGGGGAAAAAAAGCCATACAACCATAGTAATAATCTGACCAAATATTCTCCCTATATTTTAAATGTTTATTCATGTCACCTGCATGGATGAATATGGCAGGAGCTCAGTCCATAAGGACTTGGCTTGGGAACCGGAAGGTTGCCGGTCGAAGTATGCAGTGTGGCGCTCACCTTACTGCCGAGATGCCCTTGATCACCGGGGATCAGCCCACTGCTCCTAATACCAGGATGGGTTGAATGCAGAGTCTACATTTCCCAACGATCCCAAAGAGTATTTTTGGCACCAATCTCAATTTGAGTTTTTTTTTTTCTTTTCTTTTTTTCTCCAATACCAAGGCCAATCCTCTACTGAAATAAATAAATGCTGATTAAATATACATCTGCCACATTGAAATAACGTGTGGCCTTCTAAATTTGAATTTTCATGAGCAGCTTAAAATATTGATATGATATTCAGGAACCTTTTTTTTGGCCTGCCATCAATTTACTCACATAATTAATGTTAATTTGTGACAGCTGATATAACCTGCTGCAGGGGATGTTTGTCATTTTAACTAGGACTTATCAATGTAGTTTGGAGAGACATTCGGTGTCGGTGAAGACAGTGCATGTTAGGAGTCGGCCTTCTGGGACATAACCCACTGCAGGGGTTCCTCGACCCCCAGGAACGTCATTTAAAACGGCATTTTAAATGCAGCTGCCAAATTCCTAATTTAAAACATTACTAGATGAAAAACCAAGTCAATAATCACGGTTGATGATAAATAAGTATAGTTGATCAGCACTCTTGCCAAGCTCTAAACATTAGAGCCTAAATAATGCTGGTTAATCGCCCTGAGTTCACTTAAAAAACATCGTCAGATAAAACGTCAGTGTTTTCGGTTTGAAAGTACTAGACATACATTTCTGTTAGTTGTTGCACATGCAATGTCCTAGTTTCAGATGTAAAGGCTGACCCTTCACCTCTGAAGGCACAGCTCGGCTCAAGACTTCCATTAATGACAAGGATACAGTGTGTTTTGATTGGCAGGCTGCCCTCTCTTAGGTGCAGAGGAATGCAGGCTAAAGCCATGGAAAAGCAAAGAGTTACTTAGGCAGTTCCAGCGATCGTAATTCAACTTCAGGTATCATTTTCCATAGCTCTCAGGCCTGTCCTGTCTTATTCCATGTATGGCCTTTCCCTGGGGATCAGGTTTGTGGCTGCATTCCAGAGGCGTCTTCTCAAATTAGACTTTCTAGAGGCTGCAGCCATTCTGATGCTCCCTTCATTGGGAGGCAATGACACAAACCCTGCCTTCTTGACCACGGTTGAGATCCTGCCAGCATCTCCAAAGCAGCTGTCCAGATGTTTACACTTTTAGCATCCTGCGTTTTGAGTCACAGTAGGTTTGCAAAACTCTAGCAGGTTTGCAGTAAACACTCAATCACTTACTTGTCAGCAGCGAACTGTGTGGTGGACTGTGCAGCTGGTGCTGCTACAATGGCCGATTGGTGATCGGATCATATATCGATATATATTGAAAGGATGATCGACTATTGTTTTTTCCTACTCTGATATAAAAGCAATATTGCGTGGAAGTCTGGGTCAGTGCCTAGGGGATGGCAGACCGGGGTGGTGGTTCCCTTATTCAAAAAGGGGGACCAGAGAGTGTGTGCCAACTACAGGGGTATCACACTTCTCAGCCTCCCTGGTAAAGTCTACTCCAAGGTGCGGATTCCGTCCTGGTAGTGGAATAACGGACCAACTCTTCACTCTCGCAAGGATCCTGGAGGGGGCCTGGGAGTACGCCCATCTGGTCTACATGGGTTTTGTGGATCTGGAGAACGCGTGTGACCGGGTCCACCGGGTGATACGGTGGGAGGTGCTACGGGAGTATGGGGTGAGGGGGTCACTTTTGAGGGCCATCCAATCCCTGTACGCCCAAAGCGAGAGTTGTGTCCGGATACTCGGCAGTAAGTCGGACTCGTTCCCAGTGAATGTTGGCCTCCGCCAGGGCTGCGCTTTATCACCAATCCTGTTTGTGATTTTCATGTACAGGATAGCGAGGCGTAGTCGTGGAGGAGAGGGGTTGCAGTTCGGTGGCCTGAGGATCTCATCGCTGCTCTTTGCAGATGATGTGGTCCTGATGGAGTCATCGGTCTATGACCTTCAGCAGTCACTGGATCGGTTCGCAGCAGAGTGTGAAGCGGTTGGGATGAGGATCAGCACCTCAAAATCTGAGGCCATGGATCTCAGCAGGAAACCAGTGGATTGCCTACTCCGGGTACCCCAAGTGAAGGAGTTCAAGTACCTCGGGGTCTTGTTCGCAAGTGAGGGGACAATGGAGCAAGAGATTGGCCGGAGAATCGGAGCAGCGGGGGCGGTATTGCAATCGCTTTACCGCACCGTTGTGAAGCAAAGAAAGCTGAGCCAGAAGGCAAAGCTCTCGATCTACCGGTCGATCTTCGTTCCTACTCTCACCTATAGTAATGAAGGCTGGGTCCTGACAGAAAGAACGAGATCGCGGGTACAAGCGGCCAAAATGGGTTTTCTCAGGCGGGTGGCTGGCGTCTCCCTTAGAGATAGGGTGAGAAGCTCAGCCATCCGGGAGAGACTCTGAGTAGAGCCGCTGCTCCTTTGCATTGAAAGGAGCCAGTTGAGGTGGTTCATCTAGTAAGGATGCCACCTGGGCACCTCCCTAGGGAGGTGTTCCAGTCATATCCAGCAGGGAAGAGACCCCGGTGAAGACCCAGGACTCGGTGGAGAGATATCTTCTCACTGGCCTGGGAACGCCTCGGGATCCCCCAGTCGGAGCTGGTGGATGTGGCCCGGAGAAGGGAAGTTTGGTGTTCCTTACTGGAGCTGTTGCCCCCGTGACCCGACCCCGGATAAGCGGTAGACGATGGATGGATATAAAAGCGATTTCAACTCACTCACTATCAGTTATATAATTAATCTCTGAAATCCTTGAGAGAAGTTTCTGGTGCAGCTGCATGTACGCCCGCCGAGCCCTGTGAGTGAATTTTAAATCCTTCATTACAAACCAGTTTGCTGTCTCTTCTCATGATCTGACAGCCAGCATCTCTTTTCTCCATAAACCTGCTCACCAAGTTATGGTGGCCCTGTCAATACGGGATTAACCACCTTGGTTGCCCACTGAATGCAGTATATTTTTGTAAACCAAACTAAAATGATCTGATTCAACGTCAAGTTGCTTTCCAGGAAAAAAATGCTAGCTTGGCAGAGAAAACACTTTTTTGTTTCCCGTGTAGCAGCAGGAACAAATTGACCAAACATGGCTACCCAAATTAAAAGTGCATACAAAACATACAAACTGTGGATGAAGAGGGGACAGGGAGTTGACTTCATGCATATGTGTGGAAGGCTTTGCATTTCTGCAAGTTTATGTTCTGCTTGTTTAATAAGCGTTTAATGAATTGCTCACACTGTCTTCCTTACTGGCAGATTTTGTTGCATTGATGAATAACAACCATAGTTGTCTTCGACTCAAGTAAAATACAACTGTATGTCTTCATTCTCTCTGCTCTGAACGCTTTTAAAGTATGGTAAACTATGGCAGACAAAATCCTGTAAAAACACTTTGTGAAAGCTCTGAAGCAGACTGGTACAACCAGCAAGGTGCTGATCATGGTGGCTACATCATGGTGCAGCTTGGTCATGATTGTACCTTCATTTGTCATGTCACAGTAAGCTGTTTGCTGAAAGTGATATTTTCCATTTGAATGAGCAGGTGTAACAACATGCAGTGTTCCAAATGTACGTGACCTCAGTTGCACTAACACGATCCCTTTCCTGTCTCCACAGATGCAGCAGCTCTTCTATGAGAACTATGAACCAAACAAGAAGGGCTACATACGAGATCTCCGCAACAGTAAGATCCATCGAGCCATTACCCTCCACCCCAACAAAAACCCTCCTTACCAGTATCGCCTACACAGCTACATGCTGAGCCGGAAGATCGCAGACCTGCGGCACCGAACCATCCAGCTCCACAGGGAGATTGTTCAGATGGGTCGCTACGGAGCCAATGAGCCCAGCCGAGAGGACCTCCAGCTTGGCATGCCTCCTTCATTTATGCGCTTCCACCCACGGCAGAGAGAGGAGGTCCTAGAGTGGGAGTTCCTGACAGGCAAGTACCTGTTCTCATCATCTGACAGCCAGCCGCCCCGCCGCGGGATGGATTCCTCCCAGAGGCAAGCCCTAGATGACATCATCATGCAAGTTATGGAGATGATCAACGCCAATGCCAAGACACGGGGGCGGGTTATTGACTTCAAAGAAATCCAGTATGGCTACCGGAGAGTCAATCCCTTATACGGGGCAGAGTATGTGCTGGATCTGCTGCTGCTATACAAGAAGCACAAAGGAAAGACCATGACGGTGCCTGTGAGGAGGCACGCCTATCCTGCAGCAGACCTTCAGCCAGATCCAGTTCAGAGAGGAGGGAGAGATGGATGCCAGAGCACTGGCTAGCCACATCAACAAGGATTCAGACTCCCTCTCATTTCTGTCCAACTCCCTCAAGATGTTGGTGCCCTTCAAGCTGGCCACCTCTGGTCAGGAACAGAGGGAACCAAAAGAGAAAAAAGTCAACATTTTGGTACCTCTGTCGGGGCGCTATGACATCTTTGTGCGCTTCATGACTAACTTTGAGCGAGTTTGTCTGATTCCCAACCAGAACGTCAAGCTGCTCATCCTGCTCTTCAGCACAGACAACAACACGGAGCGGGTCAAGCAGGTGGAGCTGATGAGAGAGTATCACATGAAGTATCCCCGGGCCGAGATGGAGATAAAGCCCGTCACTGGATCCTTCTCAAGGGCTCTGGCTTTGGAAGTGGGTTCCTTACACTTCTCCAACGATTCTCTGCTCTTCTACTGTGACGTGGATCTGCTCTTCACCAGTGACTTCCTCAAGCGCTGTCGGACCAATACAGCCATGGGGGAGCAAACATACTTCCCCATCATCTTCAGCCAGTATGACCCTAAGGTGGTGTACGCTGGGAAGGTCCCTAGCAACAACCACTACGTCTTTACCTCCAAGACAGGTCTGTGGAGGAACTACGGCTTTGGGATCGTCTGCGTCTACAAGGGAGACTTGGTTCGAGCTGGAGGCTTTGATACGTCTATACAGGGCTGGGGATTGGAGGACGTGGACCTTTTTAATAAATTTGTCCAGTCAGGGATGAAGTTGTTCAGAAGCACAGACACAGGGATAGTGCATGTTCACCACCCCGTCATATGTGACCCCAACCTGGAGGCAAAGCAATATAAGATGTGCCTGGGCTCCAAAGCCTCGTCACACGGCTCCACCCAGCAGCTGGCCGAGCTCTGGCTGGAGAAGAACGAGCACGGCTTCAGGAGACTGGCCAGCAATAACGGCTCAGTTAGGACAGCGTGAGAACAGCCGGGCTGTCATAAACTGAAAACTGCATGGCGTTTTCACTACCTAATTTATTTTTTATTGAAATGAAAGACTTAAATGGATATATTTTGAAAATATGTCTTTTTTTAAAAGAAAATATACATAAACGCCATGATGAACAGTTCAAAGAGACAGTCTGGGTTCTAGTACGGAAGTACTATGTTTTGATTAATGATGACCAATATTGTTGCGTGAGCCTGAGGCTCCTCTAGCCTGTTACATGTGGTCTGTCGGGGCAGTGTGTACCTCAGTGAAGTACACCGTCATGCTCCTTTAATGTGTGCAGAAACACACTGGTGTCCATGTGCTCTCAGACCAGCAGTCAATTCTTGATTGTGAATGTTTACAAAAGACATTTAATCGATGACAGAACTCAGATCACAGCTATCTCAATGATTACTTCGGGCCATCTTTTCTTTCCATTTGCTTTTATGGGTTTGGTAATATGACACAACACTGTTACTTTCTCCTGGACTTGTTTGTATTTGTCTTCATTATTATTTTCTGTGAACCCAACTGCTGGATATTATATCTGCAATTATTTTGCTGTCTAATTTATTGAATTTGCAGGCTCCATTTCTACTCTTCAAAGATTGTATAACCATGTCAGCTGTGGGATGGTGTTTTTTTTCATGTTCCTTTTCTTAAACTCATCACCAAAGAGTTTTGCACAGTCTGCTTTAGGTATTGTGTGTGTGTGTGTGTGTGTGTGTGTGTGTGTGTGTGTGTGTGTGTGTGTGTGTGTGTGTGTGTGTGTGTGTGTCAGCAGGCACTAACATGACACTGACTGTATAGAAGTTTTCATAATAATAATAATAAAGAGTAACCAGGCCTTTGTAATGGGTGCAGTAAACCAGTCTGGCCTTTAATCCCAGTGGGTTGATGGGAGCAGCTCTCTGATGGTCCGGCTCGAGTCTCTTTTTTTTATAAACGACTTTAGTTTTGTGTTGTGGCTGGTCCCGGTCTGCAGAGGACAGCGTCGGCTCCTGTCAGGTCTGAGGGCGCGGCCTGTACGCTGTAGTGCTCCGTAGGTTTAATGCTCCTCTTTCAGCATTGTAACATGAATGGCTGATTTTTAAGACTGTTGTTACAGGATGAATGACTGTGTTGTCATTATAGTGTTTATTATTATTTTTTCTTGGACTTTTTTGTAATTTTTGTTCTTTCTCTGTACTCTGTCCACCTGGGCACAGTTTTCTATTTAAAAAGAAATAAAAATGGGGGAAAAGTATGAAAGTGGCCTGCTCTTGTGGTATTTTTCACCTGCCAGGATGATGTCACTACAGAAACAACAGGTAAAAAGTCATCTTTAACTGTGGCTAAGTGATGCATACTGGCAAACAAATAAGCATCTACAATGGAGACCCAGTGAGCCGGGAGTCTTCAGGCCCCCGAGGGTGTGGGGCCACTCTGTCTCATTCTTCTGCTGGCATTCATACAGAGACTTATTTCATAACAGACTCTCTCTGCAAACACTACCCAGTAATGGAGATTGTGCAAATAATGATATCATAAGAGCAACAATGAATGTCAGTCGGTACACGGTTAAGGAAAGTGTGAAGCAGCTGAGGTCTGTGATCACTGAGGAAGCTCCTACAGGGACAATAAAACGGGGCCTCCAAAGCTGATGCTGGGATAAGTCAATACTGTGTCTTTACAACCGACACAAACGCAGACAGGGCGAGTGTTTAAACTGTATCTATATAAGAGCCAGCTGTGGACGGGTCCAATAACTGTAGACAACATGGCCCTGGTACTGGTTAGGCTAGTGGTCTAGTTTCCAAATAGAACACTAGAAGGTTGTGAGTTCAATACCAGGGACTGCCACCATTGGTGCAAGACATGTTTCTCCAGGGGGACTGTCCCTGTAGTTAGTTCACTGTAAATCTGCTAAATGACAAATATAATGTAATGTACTTCATTATCATACTAATATAGAGGAGCAAAAACACATAGTAACACACAGACTGTTTTATTGCCATGGCTTGATCATTTTTAAAGGCACACATGGAGACAGCGGAGCCCCTGTGACATTTCACCTCCTGTGTGAGGCCAGCAGGACACTTTCACCACTGGGCCCCAGTTTTCTGCAACAAAGTCTGTAGTGATGGATTCTTTACCAACAGGAACGTTGGCAGCACCACAATGTAGAAATTCTACAATACATGTTGGGTATTCAACATCTTACTAAAGTAAAAGCAAAGAGGAATTGGCTGTGAAATGTATTTAAATATAGCGTGGAAAGGAAAAGTTCTTACTCTAGCAAAAGGTCCAGTGATAATTGATTTAACATGTTAGTGCAGGTACCACTAATGCAAACATCTTTCATGTATCATCACAAAACAATCAACTCAATGGTCCACCTGGACCTTCATCATATGAGTTTGTTGCATTCACTAATGAAAGTTGAGTTAAAATTATTATAATCCCGGCACGATGGTGCAAAAGGCAAAATATGACGTCCGCGCGTATTGTGTGTAAAGCTCGAAGGCTCCATCGATTGCCGTGGTACTTGACCGTGCACCTCCAATTTTTTTGCAACTAGGCGGGTGTGGGACTTTTCAGATACAAATTCTGATAAAAGCAAATAACTTGTCTCAGTGTTTTAGAAGAATTTATGCTTTCAAATCAGAAGATCCTAGAAATCTTTCATTTAATAAGAATACATTTGTTGTTCCAAATATCTCAGTCTTTTCTTTCTGTATAAAGGTGAAAAAGAATGTCTAAGAATATTTCCTAAATGATGAGTTTACAGTTAATTACAGTTCCTTCTCTGCATTGAGGAGTTCCAACTCTAACATGTGGTGGTGGTTGGGGTGGGGTTGACAAAATCCAGCCCTGTAGCTTCTTTATGTGTACTGCCTTAAAAACTGCCTCAGAACTCGAGTTCACGTCATGATGCTGAAACAGGTTTTCATTTATTCAATGTCTTTTAATAAATCTATAAACCTTAACCATCTTTTTATGTGGTGGTTAATAAGGAGGAATACAAAGTGGAACACACACACACACACACACACACACACACACACACACACACACACGGTGTGGAAGTGATCAGTGTTGTGCAAAGGCGACTGGTGAACAACAGAGGCATTGTCCTGCTCTGAGGGGGTACAATATTTTTGCACACAAGAGATTTCACAACACATATACACAGACTGCTACTGCACACTGTTTCAGTGGATCTACATGTTTCCACTCACTGTGAATCTGAACAAGTTGACTTTACTTCAGAAATTGAAGGCAAACGACTGCCTTGAAAAGGTCAAACTCAAAGATGCTGTTGAACACAATGTTGTACTCTGGTGCAGTATACTAACATTGAATAAGTAATGCAATGCTCAATACTTCCTTAAATTGTAGTACAAATGTACACAAATGTACGATGATGCCACAATGATGTACTCATAGGCCAACCTTACCAACCTGTAGAGTTACAGAGAGTTCTGCTCGAGAGGATTCAGTTATTCTACACACAGGAGAGACATGAGTGTACGACAACGTTTTTCAGACCAAGGACCCCCAAACTGGTGTAGTGTGGTGCAGGGACCCCCTACTGTATATATTGTATAGAAGAGGCTTGAAGAGGTCCTTTCCTCCACTCTGTCTCTGACTGTAGGTGTGTGTCGCCGCCCTTCGCGAAGTACAGCGGAGGTGGGAATGTGAATGCGCAAAGTAAAAGAAATAATTGTAATAAAGAATACTTTAATTATTTTTTTTATTGCTTTATCTACAAACAATTTTGCGACCCCCCTGCAGTCCCCTATTGAAGACCTATGACTTAGACCATGGAGAGTGGAGGAAAGGAGAGGGGTGAACTAAAATAAATTTCCGCCACGCACTTAAAAAGCCCAGTCTTGATCCGATATCTAACCTTCCCTTTCTTTCTAAGATCCTTGAGAAAGCAGTCGCAAAACAGTTGTGTGACTTTTTACATAATAATAGTTTATTTGAGGTTTTTCTATCTGGATTTAGAGTTCATCATAGCACAGAGACGGCACTGGTGAAAGTTACCAATGACCTTCTATTGGCATCAGACAAAGGACTTGTCTCTGTTCTTGTCTTGTTAGACCTCAGTGCTGCTTTCGACACTGTTGATCATGACATTCTACTTCAGAGACTGGAACATTGTGTTGGCATGAAAGGAACCGCACTAAGCTGGTTCAAGTCCTATTTATCTGAGCGATCTCAATTTGTACTTGTTAACGATAAATCCTCCATGCCAGCCAAAGTCTGTCATGGAGTCCATCAAGGTTCTGTACTTGGACCGATTCTATTCACCTTATATATGCTTCCTTGAGGCAATATTATGAGGAACCACTCTATAAACTTTCATTGTTATGCGGATGATACCCCATTACCGCGATCTATTAGATCAAGTCAGATGAAACCAATCAATTAGCTAAACTTCAAGCATGCCTTCATATATAAAAACTTTGATGTCCTGCAACCTTTTGATGTTAAACAGACAAAACTGAAGTTATTGTACTTGGCCCCAAACGCCTCTGAAACGCATAATCTAAAGACATAGTAACTCTGGATGGCATTAACTTGGCCTCCAGCACCACCGTAAGGAATCTCAGCATTATCTTTGATCAGGATGTGTCCTTTAACTCCAATATAAAATTAATTTCATGGACTGCCTTCTTTCATCTATGTAACATTGCAAAAATAAGACACATCCTGTCTCAAAATGAAGCAGAAAAACTAGTTCATACATTTGTTACTTCAAGGCTGGATTACTGCAACTCATTGTTATCAGGTTGTCCCAAAAAGTCCCTTAAGACTCTTCAGTTGATCCAAAATGCTGCGGCACGTGTATTGACTAGAACAAGGAAACGGGATCATATTACTCCTGTATTAGCTGCTCTGCACTGGCTCCTGGTAAAATCCAGAATATAATTTAAAATCCTTCTCCTGATTTACAAAGCCTTCAGCTATCAAGCTCCTCTCCAGTGGAACCAGCTCCCAGTTTGTGTTCGGGAGGCAGACACACTCTCCACATTTAAGAGCAGGCTAAAGACTTTCCTCGTTAATATAGCTTATAGTTAGGGCTGGCTCAGGCTTGATTTGGACCAACCCCTAGTTATGCTGCTATAGACTTAGACTGCCGGGGGATTTACACCTCTGTCCTTTCCCCATCTCTCTCTCCTCTTCTCCCTCTCTATCTGCATTCATGTCCCATAAATGTATATTACTAACTCAGCATCCGGGGCATCATCGCCGGAGTTTCTGTGTCTCATCTGGCAGGTTGCCACTATTAAAGGTTACGTCTGGATCATGAATTGTGGCTGTGCCTGTTGCTCTGGTCCTGCCTGAGGCCCACATTAATATTTATTTTGGAAGCACCGGGAAGCTTTTTTGACATCCTCCTAGATCCATCTTTTTTTTTAATATTTGATCACATCATCATTTTTGTCACATAGATTGTCTATGTTGTAATTTCATTATGTTGTTTATTCTGTTCACGTCATCTGTTTTTCCTTGTGCAGTGCGAGGGTCTAAGGACAGAGGGTGTTGTATCCTGTACAGTCTGTAAAGCACACTGAGACAAATGTGTAATTTGTAATATTGGGTTATATAAATAAATTTGATTTTAATCAATAACAGGAATGTAGAACACAGGGTTGCTGGGGGGTCAGGTCATTTCAAGAAAACCTACAGAGCCTCTTGTCTTTTCAGGATTGTGGATCATTTAGGGTCTAAATACTAATGTCACAGCTCAGAGATCAATTTCTAATCATGTTTCCTTACAATAAAATGGTAGCGTTTACAAACTGTACATATAAGAAACCATATAACTGTGAAACCATGAAACTGATTTCTAAAACTGTGCTAATGCACACACTTTTAGCCTAGCCTAGCCAGGATGAACATTAAAGCCTTAATGACGTCATCAGGGTTGAGGTGAAACACGGACATAGAACCTCAGCGTTACATTACAGCATCTATGCTTTGTTATCACCACCAAGCATGTTTGAAGACTAAACCATCACTGCTTCGATTAATCATACCACCAAAGTTTACTGGAGCTAGAAGTTTTTCTGTCAAGTTTGTGTGGTTCATTGTGGAAGGTGAGTACAAACATAGTTCTGAGGACTGAGACACTAACACGTTGCATTATGGAACCTGTAGAATCCTTTTTTCCCATACTAGGGACTGCTTCATCTTTTTAAATGTTCTCTTTAAGGCCCCCAAACTTCATGAAGTGAAATACTAACGGGGTTAACATGTTGCTTTACATATGACATTATTATTTGGTGGAAACATGCAGTCAGGAGCAGGTCCAGCAGGAAGCTTGCCAAAGCTCTCGTGTTCCTCGTGTTATCGGCTTCCTTCTGTCCAGGAGTGTGCAGTGCATGAATGTAGATGGACAGATTTGTGAGTGTACAACTTAAGTTTGCATGTGTCAATGATTACGACAGACAGTTACCATAAGAACTTTATTCAGTACTGTATTATGTACACAACAACTTAATTCTGAGAAATACATAACCTCTGCCTTACTACGAGGCTTTACTGGCCCCCTGTAGAAATACAAATGTAACAACTTAAGACAACCAAACTATTTGGTTTGAAAGATAAAATGATTAAAGACATCATAAAACCATGTGGGGAGTAATGGTCTCCTCCAGTGGCTCTCAGCCTTTACTCTGACGCACTGAGGGCTGATGTTTGGCTATATAACTAGCCTATAGAGCACCAACGTCTTCCACTGACTTCTGCAGTCAATAGACTGTCACCTACCACTGTACAGCAAGGGGTAGTTACATTTGTCCTTTTAACCAAGAGAAAACTCTTATACCCATGGCAAGCGTTTAGCACACTGTGAAAGCCTCATGGGAGCTGAAGTCCTTCTGGCTGATCTGGAGGTCAACAGAACAACCAGAGTTCTGTTTAAAATCACATATTAATCGACCAAAGCAGCCAAACAAACAAAGTGCAGCTGAGGGATTCATCACAGCCCGCTGTTTTAATAAAGAAGCCTAGAAGCAATGTCTAACAAACTGAGTTAATGAACTACATTATGTAAAATGTGCACATGCACCGGCTTCTGTCCAGAACGTGCACCGGCTTCTATCCAGAACGTGCACCATTTCCTGTGAGTCTCGGGTTATGTGATGGAAATGCCGAGCAGTACCAATGACACTACGGCTTAATAAAGAACGTGTTGCACATGTTTTTCTATTCTACTGAGGTACAGATGCTAATGGAGGAGCACACTGTGGCGCCTGAAGCCAGAATGAGCTTCATTTAAAAAAATAAGAAGCATGAGGCCGCTCTGTTGCATAATGTTGCACAGGACACAGATGTTCTCTGGTAACAATGGGAGTTGTGGCTGGCATGCACTTTCATATGGCACAACCAACACCAATTCATTTAAACTTGTCCCCGTCCATAAAGTTGCAGATAGGAATGAAATCCAGGGACAAAGAATAAACAATGGATTGCAGCAGCTGGAGTCAGTCACAAACAGTCCACCACAACTGAATTCCTGTCATACCAAAGGGTTTAAATATGAAAATGCCACCAACATTAAAAGCTGTGCAGAAGGAAAGTTTGGTTGTGCGACCTTAATCTGTGATTTAGCTGCAGGGCTTTTCGTGTCTGCTGTGGGATTACAGATTTTTCAGGTCTGAATTTATTATTGGTACTGAAGTATGTGCACAGCTGGAGGCTCAGCCCCCCGTGTTGCCCTGATGTCAGCGTTCGACGGCCCCTTGCTCTGAACACTGGCAGTCTGTCGCTGTGTATTCCCCTCGGCTCACCCTCCGTACAGAGCTGCAATTCTGTAGCACAACAGCTACCTTCTTTTCCTCATGCAGGTCTCCAAGCGGCCGAGCTCCTCGTAAGACTGGTAGAAGACTTCCAGCTCGTGGCTGCCCCAGCCCCTCCAGACACACAGGCACCACTCCATGTTTTCCTTATGAAAGCCACATACAACTGTGTCCTTTGCCACTAGTGCTGCCTCCTCCAGGATCCTGAGAGAAGGAGAGAGCAGAGGGAAGAGGAGTGAGGGACATGAGACGGAGACCCATCTACGAGGGAAAGAGAGGGACAGAGCTAAAGTTGGTGGCACATCTCTGCACTGTAATTAGCTCTTCCTAGAAGCTAGCAGGCAGTTTCCTGGAAAGGCACTGAGGATACTGAATGTACTGTTAGCACTGAAGTTACTATTTGTCTAAGAAGTGCTGGTAAAGAACTAAATTCCTGCTCTGCTCTAAAATGCCTCATCCAAAGCCCTTTCGCCTGGAAAGAAAAAAATGTAAAATGTATCCAAAAACAAGGCAATCTATCTTTTATGAAGGCTGTGACAAAGCCTTCTGGGAGGAAGAGGAGCTCCAGATGACCCTGTATCCTAAGATCAACCGCCCATGTATCATGCAGAACAACCCTGAATTATCTTCTTCCATTGTTGTTTCATGTCGGGGAGGGGTATCATTATCCTCTGCTGTGTGATATACAGCACCAGGTGAGGCTGTGCTCACACACTCCGTACTAACTCAACCGTCCCTTGACCTGAGCCATGACCCCCAATGTGTCCCCTATGTTACAGGTGCACCATGCAGTAACTGCTTATTAAGGGCCCTGTTTTGGGTGGCCCCTTTATTGCCTGTTGCTAAAAGGCAGGCCCCTTTGTGGGAGCTCACACAGAAGTCCTTTCTGCAAAAGAGCAGCTGCTGGCTTCTTTACAGAAATAATTACAGACTCAACCAAGCAGCGTAAGTACATGATGAAGGATCTGGCTAAGCTTTATTGAGGCTGCATCAGTAAATTAATATATAGTTCTTTGGCCGGTGGTCAATGGTTCCAAGTTTAGCTGAAACAGGCAGGTGAAAAAAAAACCCTCTAAGACCCTTTAATGTCAGAAAGAATGTATTCATAGAACAGTTAAAGCCTTTTTAGACTAAATACAGCAAATCAAAGTTGTTAAATGATAAATAGGGGATTTAAAATCCATGATATTAAAGTACATGCAAAATAACACTTAATAAACAGCTCTGTAGCAAAAGCTTACTTTAACACTTCTACATAAATGCAGCGCAAATTCTATTCAAACTTTGAAATGTGCAGTATTATTACATTATGTGTGCTTAGTCTGTATATTTTTATATATTCCATTTTTTCTTTCTTTTTAAAAGCAGGTGGAGAAATGATGAATGATCCGACCTTCAGACAGACTGTAATCTCAAACGCATTACAACTCTTTTATCAACTTTCATCCCAGATTTTATTTCAGACATTGTTGTGCATGTGTGTACACTTTAACCTCTTTAAGGGTTTCACTGCAGCTGAAACATGACTTTATTTCAGGGCTTAAACTTAAACACGCTGAGTGTGAAAATATTCTTCTTATTCTTATTCCTATTTTTTGTCAGTACACTGGATGTTTCCTAAAATCAAATGGCATTGAGCTAGAATCAACCAGCAACATGTGATCCAAGCAGCATTACATGATTCAAAGCCTGTACGAGACCCCGCACTTCCAATGTTTCTCGTTATCATCAGTGTCATTGTTTTTAAAGTGCTATTTCCTGCTGCATCAAACAAAACAAATACACAAACAAGTTGCACAACTTTAAACCCCACATCATGTTTACTGAAGACTTAACAGCAAATGAGCTCACCCCAAAGAGGAACATCCAGGAGGAGCGAGGACAGCGATGACCCGCCCCCTCAGCTGATCGCCATGAGGCTGCATTTCAATGACCATCACATCACCTCCACGCCTGACACACACATACACACACACACACACACACACACACACACACACACACACACACACACACACGTGAGTTGCTGCTAAATATTCCCCCCTGATCCACTCTCAAAGTATAATGTGCGCCAGGTCTGCCAAGTTATTATTGATTTTGTTAAAAATACATTTCACAATATAACATTAAATACTTCAAATTACAGCACACACATAGTTCAGTCATTTACTTCTGTATTTAAGTTGTTACAGCTCGTGGTACTGAAGCGACTTCCTATTTACAAAGATGTATTTTTTATTGGTGCATTTTCCTAGCTTACACATTCCATACGTTTTAATGGTGCAAGACCTTAAAGTGGAGGTAAGGCCTTCTGTAAATATAAAGAACGTATAAACACGGTGTGTAAGATTTTGAAAGATTATTCATGTTTTTCTCATTTATGTACATCTCTGTATAATATGCATGTTTCTGGCTTCGCAGTATTGTACCTGGGGATCCACAGAGTTCCGTTCACTGGCAGCACTGTGAAGGCTTGTAGCCGAGGCTCTGTGGGCCTCACGCTTTCCTCACTGTCTGGGTTAGTGGAGGCCTGCTGGTCCAGCAGCTGGTCCAGCAGCTGGTCCGGCTGCTGGTCCGGCTGCTGGTCCGGCTGCTGGTCCGGCTGCTGGTCCGGCTGCTGGTCCGGCTGCTGGTCCGGCTTCCGCTCTGCAGGCAGTGGCACACTGCTGTGGTTGGCTAATGAGGCGAGGCCTTCAGTGCTGGAACGGTGCGACCCCAGCGGCTCCAGGGAGCAGCTGGATGAGATGGAGCAGTAGTCTGTCAGTGAATCCTGCTGCTGGATGATCTGAGTGCCCGCCTCCTCACTGTACATCAATGTCACTTCTCCATTAGTCCGTCCCAGCTTCTCCTCCTGGGCCGGGATCTTGAGTTCAGTGGTTGTCACCATGGTAACCCCGGCAGGACGCTGCACAGCAAAGACGTCCCGAAGAGGATGGTTGTCTCCGCAGCTGAAACCATATGATCAATATCATTATTATAAATCATGCAGCCAGAAATCTATTAAGTAAAAATGCAGAGAGGCATTTAATAGTTATGTCCCTTATAATCCATATAATATAATATATTATAAGTGATAGAGAACCTGAGTTTCTAAGGAAGGCTAATTATCTTTTTCATATGTTAATAGTATTTTGTATATTTTATGAAGAAAGTGGGATTGGAACCCAGAATATCATAGTTACAACTTTACATAATTGTCAATGGCAGTGACTTGTATTTCACTCTTCATATTTTATGTTTAATATGCGTTGCTTTGTGGCGACAGACATTTTGTCCTAACATGTCTCTTTTCTTCACTGTGAATGGATGTCATGAACTAAGCCACACTTGTCATTTAGACTGATACTTTATGAAACAGATTCATTCTGGTTCAGTTAGTTTGGTTAATTTAAGACAATAAGACCCGCTTTATAAAACACCCGTCAGGAGTCCATGCTCGCAACCTCACGCTGACTACTGCATCCAGGAAAGTCACTGCTCCTGGTCCAAAAACAGTCTGCACCATCTGTAAACTACCACCTGACATTTCTACTCTCTGGCTTTTTGGATGGAGTAACACAACAAGAAATAACCTGTTAACAAGTGAGCTTCAGAGGTGCTGCAGGACGATTCTGTTACCTCAAACGTGCAGTTCCTTGCAGATGATGGATATTTACAGGCAGTTTAGAGTGGTCAGTCTGGTGGACAAACTATGTAGTAATAAAGACACTATTTCTAAATTGACTCAAATATATCTTGTTATTTCTGTACTTTATGATTCAGCTCACATATACTGTATTCCAATACTAATATCTGAAATGTGCCAAAATAATCCAATAAAAATATATATAATAATATCATCCTGCATCACACATGAGCCTCGTGATTCCCTTCTTCAGGCAATCACACTGGTCCAAAGAAATTAACCCTTTGAGTTCAAACCAGGTCAATTCAGCGGCCGGGGTTCAAATCCCCTTTGGTGCATGTCGTCCCCTCTCTCTCCCTCTTTCCTGTCTAACTTCAACTGTGCTATCAACAGGTAAGGTAACAAAGATATGTAGCACATCTTCAGTTCTGGTCAGACACAGCTGTGGATGACCCCTCCCCGCGGCAGTCTCCACATTTAAGCACACTCACCTATACTTGGCACACAGCTGGTAGGAGGCAGCATGGTAGAGCAGCAGGGTATTGGCGTGGTCGTCCAGCGTCCACACTGCCTCCTCTCCCCATAGGCTGAAGCTGGTTGTCATGGATACGATGGAGGATGGCGGTTTGTAGGGCTCCAGCCTTTGAACTGCCTGAAGACTCTGACAGTCAATGACCAGCACACCTGGACCATTAGAGAACCATAACTGAGGAACACAACGGACAGGGACAGAGAGAGGGACAGGGACAAGAAGAGAGAGGGACAGAGACAAGGTGAGAGAGGGACAGAGAAATAGAGAGGGACAGGGACAAAGAGAGAGAGAGACAGGGACAAGAAGAGAGAGGGACAGAGACAAGGTGAGAGAGAGGGACAGAGACAAGGTGAGAGAGGGACAGAGAAATAGAGAGGGACAGGGACAAGGAGAGAGAGAGAGACAGGGACAAGAAGAGAGAGGGACAGAGATAAGGAGAGAGAGGGAGAGGGACAGAGACAAGGTGAGAGAGGGACAGAGAAATAGAGAGGGACAGAGACAAGGAGAGAGAGGGACAGAGACAAGGAGAGATAGGGACAGAGATAAGGAGAGAGAGGGACAGAGACAAGGTGAGAGAGGGACAGAGACAAGGTGAGAGAGGGACAGAGACAAGGTGAGAGAGGGACAGAGACAAGGAGAGAGAGGGACAGAGATAAGGAGAGAGAGAGACAGGGACAAGAAGAGAGAGGGACAGAGATAAGGAGAGAGAGGGACAGAGACAAGGTGAGAGAGGGACAGAGACAAGGTGAGAGAGGGACAGAGACAAGGAGAGAGAGGGACAGAGACAAGGTGAGAGAGGGACAGAGACAAGGTGAGAGAGGGACAGAGAAATAGAGAGGGACAGAGACAAGGAGAGAGAGGGACAGAGATAAGGAGAGAGAGAGACAGGGACAAGAAGAGAGAGGGACAGAGATAAGAAGAGAGAGGGAGAGGGACAGAGACAAGGTGAGAGAGGGACAGAGAAATAGAGAGGGACAGAGACAAGGAGAGAGAGGGACAGAGACAAGGAGAGAGAGGGACAGAGACAAGGTGAGAGAGGGACAGAGACAAGGTGAGAGAGGGACAGAGACAAGGTGAGAGAGGGACAGAGATAAGGAGAGAGAGAGACAGGGACAAGAAGAGAGAGGGACAGAGATAAGGAGAGAGAGGGACAGAGACAAGGTGAGAGAGGGACAGAGACAAGGTGAGAGAGGGACAGAGACAAGGTGAGAGAGGGACAGAGACAAGGAGAGAGAGGGACAGAGACAAGGTGAGAGAGGGACAGAGACAAGGTGAGAGAGGGACAGAGAAATAGAGAGGGACAGAGACAAGGAGAGAGAGGGACAGAGATAAGGAGAGAGAGGGACAGATAGAGGGACAGGGACAAGGAGAGAAAGAGAGGGACAAGGAAAGGGACGGGGACATAGAGAGGCAGGGACAGGGACAACCCAGTGAGGACAGAGTGTTTATTATGTCCATTATGTAGAGACATGGGATACCTTCTTAGTGACTCACCTGGGAGCCGCTGCTGACCAGCGCCATGCTCCTGACTGGGTAGGGTCTCTGTCTGGGATCGGAGTCCTTCAGGGCAAACAGCGTTTTGTTGAGGGTGTGTGAACATAGGTAGGTCTCCCCCTCCAGCAGAACGTCCTCCACCAAGCTGTACACTGCCACCAGGCCGTCAGACATCCCCGCAAACACTCTGGCCAGGCTCTTTACAGGTGAGGACATTTACATTTCAATAATCATCATGTTGTTTCAGAGTGAGGCTCTTTAGACTATTCCCTCACTGCTTTGACATGTGGAAAATCGCTTTATCAAATAATCACAAATTCACACAAAAAGATGATCACACTTCTTTCCACTCAGTGGGAGCAGTGGCCACGTGAACAGAAATGTAATAGTCCTTACCAATACCAGTGATACCACGGTAAAATACTAAAAGAACATTTATATTGTATTCATTCAAGTTTTTCGCCACAAATTACGATGTACAAGACTACATTTGAACACCTCATGATAATGTTATAATCAGTGGCGGGCCGTGCATTTCACACCTAGGCCTTCAGTGATGTCCTACACAGTCCTACCTGAATTAATCCACCTCTTAATACCATCATTATGACGCCATGGCTCTAGAAACTATACATTTAGACAGAAACACAGTATAACCGGGCGTTGCATCACCCTAACAACAGAGTTATATTAATATTTACGAAACATTTAGTTGTAAATAGCAGGCATTCCCAGCAGTACAATGTGCAGTGCAGTGCTTGTTCAAAGTTTGCTAGCTCTGCATAGCTCTGCCTCTCAATAGTGCGTATCCAATCAAAAGACGTGGACGTGCTGACGTTATCGTACGCCTGCTAGCAGATTTCTTAGACCCTGGCAACACATCATGGCTGAAATATGATTGGATAAAAGGCCAGCCCTCCAAATCTCGATCTGAGGCTGGAAGCAGCGCAACCAAGAGGAAAGCTATGAAATGAAGAGAATAGACTATGGGGAATAATTTAATACATATTTGTGGAAAAAATATATAAAAATTAAATTTATATTCTGATGATGTTTAGGTCAGCAGAGAAGGCCTTGCTGGCCCTGACGGCCCACCACTGGTTATAATTTACCTTCACCAAATATACATTTCTACCAAATAGAGGCATGACGCACCATATTGCAACTCTATGGAACCTTGCGCCAGCAGCTGCTAACAGCTAACTTGCTCTCCTCTGCCAATTTAGTAGCATCAGGGTAAAAATAAGATAAACGCATTTTCATATCGGAGCCGTTAGTCCTGATGGTACCTGTTGTACTGTAGAAAAACAAGTACAGTCACGTTTTCAGAATTTTCGGAAACGTTATATTGGTTCATTTGACATCCCTCAGCAGTGGCTACAGGTTGGAGAGGCAACACCACTCACCACTCTCCTAACACCTGGATTCTACCAGCTACACTTCAAAAGATACCCAAGGTGCATAGTAGTTATTGTGGATGGGTAACAGGACAGCAGGTCAGAGGTCAGAGGGGAGCAGCAGTAAAGACCGTAAAACAATGTTTCCCACTAATGCATTGGTTGGTGCCTGACACTCACAGCCTTGCTACTGGCAGTGAGATGTTACAGGGCCATTTATTTCACACACAAAACATGCATTTAATCTGTGTGTTGAACCTTGTGCTGCTTCACATCAACCTGACAGCAAATAGTTCACTTCAACTTTGTTGGAAGTGTCACATAAATGTTACAGGTCTGAACTACTAAGACTGCGGTCACATAACTTTTACAGAAACGAGGCCAATGTGTAAGTGGGACAGCCTCCCATCACTGCTGACAGTAACACGAAAGATCACAATGACTTCACTCTGCGTGGAAGCTGCAGGCAGTAGCTCTGTTCACTACAGATGACATCTGCAGATATCTCTCTATCTAAAAGATGTGTGTTATACAAGAGAGTTGAAGGACATAATGTCAGATGTGTGTCAAATAACCCATATACTCAGGTTAGACAACTTTCATTCCTTTATTCTGTATTAAGTATTTATGTCAGGGAACAAACGATGGGGGGCTCTGGCTCAGGAGACAGAGCGGGTCGTCCACTAATCGGAGGATTGGCAGTTTGATCCTGATACTGAACCCCAAATTACTCCTGGGGTGACAGGGTTTTCTCCATCGCTGCTCCCACCCTCTGGAACTCTGTACTTCAAACCATCAGAGACTCCTCCTCATTCACCACATTCAAAACTTCTCTTAAGACTCACCTGTTTAACACTGCCTTCAACCACTGACCGTCTCTTCTGCTTATCCTCCCTTTTTTTCTTTCTCTCATTTGTTTATCTTTGTGTCACCCACTCTGTAAAGCGTCTTTGAGTTACAAGAAAAGCGCTATAGAAGTCTAATGTATTATTATTATTATTATTATTACTACTCCTGAAGGCACAGCCATCGGTGTGTAAATGAGCATTAGAATAGAGGATGAGCAGTCTGGAAGCTTGTATGGCAGCCCTGCCATCAGTGTGTGTTGAGACGTGAGCTGACCTGTTCTCCAGCTGGAACAGGGAACAGGCAGGTGATGATGGCTGGAGAGGAGAACTGTTTCTGGGGCTGACTGAGCGGACACATGTCCTTTAGACTGTAGATGAAAACCTCCTGCTCCTGTCACACAAACACACACAAAATATTATACAATAATGATCACATTTGTGTCAAACTCCAGACAAACATCATGTCAGAAAGAGATCCTAATTACAACATGAGGTTACAATGAGGTTAGCTTAAAGACTGGAAGCAGGGGGAAACAGCTAGCCTGGCTATGTACAAAGTTATAAATCCACCTACCAACACGCTGCACTTGAAAAAAAACTATGAGTGTAGTCATTACGTGAGTTGACATGATGGGCCTTTACCAAAGACAACACTAACAAACAAATCAATCTACAAGCAATCTGGGTTCCTTCATGAAGCCAAACTCTCCAAAGAAGTTTGAAAGATATCAGATGATCTGACCAACAGGCGCAGCGCTCACTGCCTCTATGACATCTCATCCCTGACCACTGTCTTAATGTCAGCTGCAAACTGTCTGTTACAATGTGCGGGCAGCTTTTTGACAGTTCATATAACAACTGATACTCAACTAGTAAAATACAAACTCAATTTGCAAACGGAATTCTGCAATTTCCCTGTGAAGCTGCACTATTGTGGCTCATCCTATCTTTGAGAGAGAGTTGTCAATCACCAGGTGTATTGTCAGGTCATCTTATTGAAGCAGTGCTGTGATATGTAAAAAGAAATAAAGAAAAACTAAGTGGCGTATACCTCAGTGGCCATCCACAGAATGTTACCCATCTTCATCTGACAGCTGATCCTGCTGCCTGCACAGGACATCCTCGTCACCTCCACCTGGCCCTTCTCCACATTCACCACACTGTAGCTCCTGCACAACACACACAGCAGTACACAGAGATTAGAGCAAGTGACACAAGTTATTCATGTCAGTCGTCATGACACCAGAGTACAACAATTAGAGGTCACTAAAGTTAATGTGGAGTCGGTGTGTACATATGCAAAGACTGTAGTTTTCCCTGGTTCACTGCCAAATTTGGTGTCCAGATAGTGATGTGGGCTTCGTAGATAACTGGTGGACTTTCTGGGGAACTCCTGGTCTTACTGGGGGAGATGACATTAATCCCACTTTGGATGGAGCGGAAACCTGTCAGACCTAATCCATGACAACCCAGTGTTGAGACCATGAGGCGGAGTCTCTGCTCTTCCATTAGTGCGGTTACCCTCCCAAAACCCCATAGTGACTATGTCTGCCCCACAAGCACTTAAATTATTTAAATCAAAAGTAAACAGAAGTGGAATTATACATAAAAGCCTGATCAAAAATGCAATAGTACAACAAGGAAAATTAAATGTGGACTCTTAAACATCAGATTGAATATCAGATAATCAGATTTATTTTGTATCACTAAAACCTGGCTGAGACATGAAGAATATGTCAGCCTAAATCAGTCATTAATATTCACGATCCTCGAGGCACAAGCCGAGGAGTTGGAGCTGCAGCCTAACCTGGAAAACACTACAGCCAATATTATTTATTATACTGTATCGCGCTCCTGGTCCGTAATCTTTATCTGAATTCTCAGAGTTTTTATCAAGTTTAGTCTTTAAAACATATAAAGTAATTATTGTAAGTGACTTTAATATTTATGTGGATGTAGATAGTGACAGCATTAGTACTGCTTTAATCTAATGTATCTTAATGTTCTATACTTGGATCTATTCTATTCACCGTATACATGCTTCCTTTAGGCAATATTGTTAGGATAACATACACTTTCATTGTTATGCAGATGACACCCAATTATCTCTATCTATTATATCAAGTCAGATGAAATCAATCAGTTAGCTAAACTTTACCTTGGCCTCCACATAAAACACATAAAACAAACTTCAAGGACTGCCTTCTCTCATCTACGTAACGTTACAAAAATCAGGCACATCCAGTCTCAAAATGATGCAGAATGGCCCTCAATGGTCAGGCTCCAGCTTATCTTAAAGATCTCATAGCACCTTATAACCCCACTAGAGCATTGCGCTCCAGAATGCATTGTTACTTGTGGTTCCCAGAGTCTCTAAAAGTACAATTGGAGCCAGAGCCTTCAGCTATCAAGCTCCTCTCCAGTGGAACCAGCTCCCAGATTGTGTTTGGGAGGCAGACACCCTCTCCACATTTAAGAGCAGGCTAAAGACTTTCCTCCCTGATAAAGCTTATAGTTAGGGCTGGCTCAGCTTTTCACTTTTATTTAATTTATCTAATTTGAGGTGGTAGTAGTAGACACATATTTGTATGTCTTTTATTCCCCTCTTTCAGTTTACTGACTCTGCAAAAAATGGAGTATGCACACCCTCATGTGGTAAGGATAGTGCTACACCCGCTTAATGTGCTGGAAGGCCAAACCTAAGAGAAGAGGACGACTTTTATCTAAATTAGTAAGTATGGACATTGTTTAAATAAATGGTGATTGGTTACTGCCTCCCATAGCCTGTTTACAGGTCCGGAGGGCAGTGTGAGAGTCGGGGGAGGGGAGCCAATAAGGTCTTATCACAGTAAAGGGGTTAACAGCAGGAAGAATTCTACAGGAGTCTGCAGTTGTCATTAAAACCACCTGTATTAAGGGATGAAAGCTGCTTTTATTGTACAGAGATTAACCTGGAATCCTGCTGCCCCACACACACACGGAGCTGTTACATTACACACCTGGGAGTCAGTATTGAGGGTGTGTAATTACCGTGGTGTATAAGCATCAAAGGTTTATACTGTATGTCTGCACTGCTTTTGTAAAAGACAAATTGAAAATCAGACACTTTTGTATTTCCCTCAAATCCTGAGTCCTGGTCTGAGAAGGTGTTAGAAAAGTGTTGGAGTGAGAGGCTCGGGGTAAACTGAAGGATTTAACAGCAGTGTGGGAATGCAGGACTGTGAGCTTTGACCATTGTCATGCCCACATACTGTGTGTAATGAAAAAATCACAAGGATAGCAGCTCCCCTCACAGTTTTTACATGAGATACAATGCAGATCTCATACAGTAGATCAAATCAGATTTTTAATAAAACTACAATATCAGCTTACATCACAGAGCTGATCCTCAGAATCTGAACCGATCAAGGCACTTTCTCTCTTTTTGTCCATTTCAGTGACATTTCTTAAGTGAACCCCACCTCCAATGTGCTGTGGTTTGCGGCAAAATGTTACATATTAATAACTATATAAATAATTAATAATAGTTTTTATGTACTTTAAATGTGTGTCAAAGTAGGACATGTTTGTGAAGGGTAGAGTTTTCCATGCATGTTATTCGCAGACTAAAGAGACAAACCTGTTGTCATTGTCTCCGTTCCAGAACACCGCGCTGTGTCCCTGAAGCTGCGACAGGAAGAGCTGCGAGTGGCTGTCACAGGACAACACATACCTGAGGCAGGGGAAGCTGGGATCCTGCATCTGCCTCATACACTGCAGGGCCACCGGCCTCTGCACACACACACACACACACACACCAAGTTATTATTAATTTTGTTAAAAATACAAGTTCACACGTTAAAACACGTTCACGTTTAATCTGAATACAACTGAAGTACAGTATTCTTTTTTTAACCGGTTTCCTCTGCACCACAGTCCTTGTGTTATCTGCTCATACTGCTGTCCTGTGGAGGCCTGCAGACAGACATGCTACCTCCCTGCTGCTTTAAACTGCCAGTGAGGAGCTAAACTGGGAAGGTGTATTGCATGGAAGGTTCACACTGTACCATGTAACAAGGCAATGATACCTCACAGGCTTCCCACCTGCAAACATGACCAGTTTTGTTCTAACCCCACCCTAACCCTGGCTTTTTGTTATGGTGGATGAGACTTTTTCATTATGTTTGTTACTGTCTTTTCATTGGTCTCCAGCTTAACCACTACCCTAACCACATATGAGCCTGTACCACTGTACCACCATGAGCAGTACAGTTAATCAGTCCATTTCCTACAAACAGAGCAAACAGGGAGACTTTTGTTTTGTATCAATCACTGCATCAGCCAAATAAAATGTCAAGTGAACCAGCAGGGAGGCTCACCTTCTCAGGCTTGGTGTCCCAGCATTCAGTCAGCAGGCTGTGGAGGCAGTAGAACTGAACCTCCTCTGGACTGCCCAGCACTGGCCGGATTCCTTTGGAGAGCTTCTTTGCTATCTGAAGCTGGTGGTGTCCCAGCACTGGCCTCCGCCCAGACAGCAGCTCATACAGCACCATACCATAGGAGAACATGTCCACCTTTAGGTGGTGATGATAAGAGAAACAACAGGAACATCAAGGTCAGGTTTCAGAGTTACATCTGAAGAGGTCATTAAGACCAACAGTCAAGCCTTGGATTAAAATGTGTGTGACAGGAAGTTATGTAATACATGTCAGGAATGTAGATGAAAAGGACAGTGAGACAAAGATGACTCTGAAATGAGAAATCAGTACATGTAAACACAGTAAGGCAGGGTGAAGGGAAACTATAATCCCTTACTAACCTGCAGGGGTATATGGGGGCGGAGGTGAATGATTGCTTGCCTTTGACTGATAATGACAATGAACACGTTGATTGACAGACACTCCACAGCACCAACTCTAGTTACAGCTAGGTCTATGCTCGCCGTTGTGACCGCAGTGTGAGCAGGCGCCAGCCATAAATGACGTCGTCATGTATTTGGGTAAAGCGTGAAGGATTCGCAAGTTGTTGTAGTGCTTGGTCGTGCACCTCCTATTTATCAGAACTAGGCGCCTGCCATGCTTTTCAGACATGAATGCCACAAATAGCCTTCTGACAAAAGCTAATAACTTGAAATAACAAGATAGATAAGATAATTCATAATGTAATAATATTGTCTAAGGATTTTAAAAAGATGGCCAATTAGCTTTTTCATGTTTTAAAGCAGCAGATCCTAAAAATCTATTTTGGAGTAAATAGTTTGCCAGCCAAATCTAATTTTTATCAGGATATTCAAGCTTTCAAATGTTGTCTCATTAGAATAAATGTTTTGTTCCAAATGTATTATAACCCCCTTTTTAAAAAATTTTTTTTTACAGTATGTCTAAGAATATTTCCTATGACATGAGTTTACAGTTAGTTACAGTTCCTCCTCTGAGGAGATCAATGTTTGATCTTTGGAGTCTTTCAGGAACACTCGTTGACTTCTTGCTTCTTCAAAGAATATTAAGTTTGTACGTACCCTGGCATTTCAGAAAATACGGCAACCAACACGTTGAGCTTAAACTCCATCTGTGGAGGCTCGCGCCATGGTGTCTCGCTTGACTAAGAACAAGGCTTTATCCTGGTCTCCTCTTATCTTCTGGAGCTCATTTATCTTATGTACTCAGGACTCAGAGCACCTTGCTTTTCCCCTCTTGTTTGCAATTGACTCCAAAGAGCACATTTGTTCATTAGGTGTGATTTAAAACCCCCAAGACTTTTACTTTTTGTATATAAAGTAAAGACGAACTCCAGTTCTTTCCTTCTTTCTCGTTCATCTTATCCTTGAAACGCATATCTGAGGACCAAAATACCCGAGTGGATTCCTGTCTCTGAGTGGTCACAGATAGTGATTAGGGGACTGAGCCCATGTGGGACTTCCAAGAATAACTGCAGAGGCAAACAGTTGAACAATGCCAAAAGCACTGAACTACTTCTGTGGTGACATCACCGGGTAGTGACTCCAGATATATTTGAGGCCTGTGGTATGTAATAGCATCACAGGGGCTATGGAAAAGTCTGGCATATTCAAATAAGGACGTCCTCCTGACCTCATTCTGACTAGTCTAGCACCTTCTCACTCTTTATTATGTCTACAGTTGTTATCCTCGCTGGAAAGACAAAGAGACTCCATCGTCTCATCCTTGTTAGTACTACGTCAAACCTTGATAATACAGAGCCGGTTGCATTTTTTTTAATTAATATTGGAGGTAGTTCTTATGTGGCATGATAACTTATGTATTATATACAGTTGGGTAACAAATGAAAGGAGAAAGCTGAATAGTGGAGTGGACTGACGACTAATAACTAAACACTGAATGGTTTGAGGAGAACGAAAGGCCAACAGAGAATACACAACTCAAACCAGACAAACTTTGTTAAACAGATAGAAAATAACAAATCACCCTGACCCAACGCTTTCCCCTGAGTTCTATAAACATGTATCTCCTACAGAATGAAATTAGAAATTTAAAATGCATCTCGACACAGCTGCTATCACGTAATATTAGGAAAACATTTTTTAACGTGCATGACTTGAATTTTTTACATTTATTTAGGCCTTTTCAACAATCTATATTTGCTGTTTGTAGATTTACAAACTTTTCTAATGAGCAGTAGCTTGCTACTTGCATTAGCCAACACAACAGTTAGCTTGTTGTAGCAGCCCTAAAGGATTGTAAGTTAACAAATGGATTTGAAGAGGGGGGCGCAGCACCAGCAGGACGGTGCTGGGGAGCGGATGGAGAGCTCGGCTCTGCTGGTGCTGCCTAGGCCTCTACCGTCAACCATCTTCACATGTTCCATCTCTGCCAAGATACTCACAGCTGGCAAACACATTAACAGCCATGAAGCTCAATTTCATTTATTTCCTATTACACTTTTCATTCCTTTCTCACCCTGTCTCCTGTCTTGTCTACATCTTATTAGTTAAAACATAAAAAAGTAAAATAGCGGACAGAAGAGAAGAAAAGGTGTTTGATTGGCTGAAGTCAGTGGATTCTGTGGGAGAGGGGCTGATGACTAGAGGTAGAGAGGTCTACGGATATTTTTCTTTGCTATTTGAAAGCTTTCGCTACAAAAGCAGGGTACAGTAAAACAGTAAGCTCTAGTAAAGCTAGCTTCCCCAGGAAGAGGAGGGGCCTAGGTCAGTCATATCAGTCCAACACGCAGCTGTGGTCTGAATGGAAGTCAGCAGGGGAATATGTACTGGCTGAAACCAAATAGTATTTACTAAAACACACCCTAGTTCTCAGTCTTACAGTGGATATGCAAAATAATATGTTTATAATACGAAATGTATCTCTTAATTCTGCTACCAATACAATACACAACCCAAACCGTGTAACTCAGACAATTGACATAACACTACCCCCATAATCTGTGAAAATGTGGTTACTGCATCACAAAATAGTCAACTGACAGAAATTGATCAACAATTTTGTTAATCCATTCATCATTTAAGTTATTTAAAAAGTTATTAAAGATGTCAGTTTATATCATTGTAAACATGATATCTTTGTAATTTGGACTGTGTTGGACAACACATGACGTTTGAAGACAGAACATGAACTTAAGGCCTACATTTCAAGTAAAAGAAAGCATGATAGAATCCCCTTAATATCAACGGGTCCTCGTGGACATACAATAGGCGGAGCTCTACCCTGCCTAAATGATATTTACACAAGGCACTACAAGAATAAGCTTAGGAGAATCATCAAGGATTTTAACCACCCTGCTAACAGCCTTTTCTCCCTGTTGAGGTCGGGAAGAAGGAACCGGATACACCAGGCAGTACTGAGAGGCTCAAGACTCACCCCCCCAATTATACATATACTGTATATTATTTATATTCCTATTCTATATAGAGGTTCAATGTGTAGTTCCGAGCCACCTGCTCCAAATAAATAGGGGGCAGTATTTCACCTCTAAACTGGGTCCATACTATCTAAATGTACAGTCATCAGTTATAAGTTAAAAGAAAGCTTACTGTAGTATGTTAACCTATGTTTATATTTTAGTTGTAATAGTTTGGCACATTCAAAAGTATTCTTAATATTGTGTAATCTATTCTACAGCTATATACCTCTCTCTTCTAGTGTATGTTTTACTCCTCAGTCAGTCTGTCAGTTCATTAGAGCAGACTGCTGAAACTCTGAGAGTCTAAATATCTCTCCTATCTTATAATCTTCACGTGGGGCTCAGATATCTGTGTTTACTGTGGCACTGGGGGCTGTACGCTCCGTGTAACGTTACGTTAGTTTGTTTATTGCCATTTTGAATTTAATCCAATATCCAACTATAAAACAGACACAAGCATACCGCTCCAGCTCTTCTCCCTCTGCACTGAGGCAGACTGCAGCTACACTGACTCACTATCACCTCCAGAGGAACAAGTGGTATTACAGACTGGACGGAGCGCAGCTAGCTGTTAGCATGCTAACTTCAGTAGATATCTCTGCAACACAACACAGAGACATCTTTGACATAACGTCAACACTGTTACCTCTTCACACTCTGTTGATAATGTTAGCTCATTGTTTTAATGGTTTAAGTTTAAACTGTGGCCCATTTTACACATGTACCTTTAAACTCAGAAATTGAACTGGCGGGACGTTACATTTAACTGAAATTGTACTATGATTACAAATAAAATGTATTGATTTTTTTTATCTTGAAAGACAAAGACGATGCCTACAGGCTGGAGGTAGAGAAGCCAATCAACTGGTGCAGAGAAATGACCTGGTTCTGAAGGGAAAACAGACTACAGGAATGATCATCCAATTCAGAATAAATCCATCAATAATAGCATCTTCATTGAACAGCCAGCCAATTACAATAACAGACTCCTTCAAGTTCCTGGGTACACACATCAACAATATCCCAAAATGGGACCTCAGCGAACCACCATCAAATGCAAATAGGCCAATAGAGACAACTCAAAAAACAGGCAAGGTCTACTGGTCCAATGTTACACAGCTATAATCCAGAGCATCATATCGTTATCAATTACTGTCTGATATGGAAACACACCTAAGCGAATATACAGAACAAAGAAAATGGACAGTGCATCAAAAATCCCATCCTGCAAACTCCCCCCACTGGATTCTATATACACACAACGCATTCACAAGCAATCAAGTTCACGGATGACCCTCTCTACCCGGCTCACTATCTTTTTTAGCGCCTCCCCTCTAACGCCTTAACAGCAACAGTTGGCCTAATTGTTACTGTATGTGGAGTTGTGTACTATATGTTTTTCTTTCGTCACTTATGTCCTTTTTTGACCTGGTGTTGTATGTGTTGTACTGTCACAGCCCCTTTGTACTTAGTACTGGCTCTTATTTGTTCCCGCTTCAAGCACTGTTTGTCACTTAATATACGTCCTTCCGTGTCCTATACTATACTGCTACACACATCACTTATTGCGGGTTAAGAAGAGATGGTCAGTACTTTCTCATCATACACGATGCCTGGTCGGATCTCAGGAGCCTGGTAACCCGGTGTGCCCTCGACCCCCAACGCCCCCTCATGGAAGGTTTGTCGAGAAATGCCATAGTCAGACAGTTTAATGTTAACTGGATCCTGTACCTGGAAGAAGATACAAAAATGAGTGAACAGGTTAGATGATAGAAAAAGCAAGCCTGTCGGTTTTATAAGAAAAGTCTTTGGTCATATGATTCAAGTTTCTATTGATAGTATTTTGAATGCTCGTGTCTATCTTGATACAGTTTGTTGGTCCGTGACAGCAAGGACATCAAGTGAAATAAGCTATGACTTTATTGTTCTACCATTGAGTCTGGTGTGTTGATATCTTATTTCAGAAATGTATTACAATATTGACAATAAACCAAAATGTAAGGCTTTCTTATGGTAATGTGTTTACAGACCTCCAGAGACCACACCAGGATGTTGTCAGATTTGAGGTCACAGAAGATGATGTTCTTCCTGTGAAGGTACGCCAGTCCTGCTGCAATCTGATAGGCTACTCTAAAAGTTATCATGTGACCAAGGGGCATGTACCTGGAGCCTAAAATGAGAAAACATAACATCAACTCCACTAACATAGAAACAGGCTATAAGACCAACTTCAGGTGGGAAATCACATGATGCAGTTCTCTCTACGTGCCTTTGCACTTCTCCTCCAGCACAGTGTTGAGGCTGCCCAGGGGGGCTAACTGCAAGGCGAAGCAGAGTGGATGGATGCTGATGCCCACCAGAGAGACGATGCAGGGATGCTGCAGAGAGTGCAACATACTGGCCTCCTGGCGAAATTCAGAGAAGCTCCGACAGGCATCTGCAGACTGCAAGTGTTTCACCATGGTGTCTGAAAGAAAGAACGGAAGTTATAAAAAAAAAACATTAAACAATTTCTTATAAAACCAGACATTCATGCCTCTGTACCTGTGTCCTTGCTGATGGTTTGAAGTCGACACTTCCTGAAATGGAAGCGTTTGAGGGCGACCGGCTGGTCACGATATCGAGCTCGGTAGATGATGGCCCCACTGCCACCCTGGCCAAGGATGTTATTCTCCTCCTCAGAGTACTCCAGCTGGGCCTTCTCCAAAAAGAGACTGACAGAGAGAGAGAGAGAGAGCGAGAGAGAGAGAGGGAGAGAGAGACAGAGAGAGAGAGAGAGAGCGAGAGAGAGAGAGGGAGAGAGAGACAGAGAGAGAGAGAGAGAGAGAGAGAGAGAGAGAGAAAGAGAGAGAGAGAGAGGGAGAGAGAGAGAGAGAGAGAGAGAGCGAGAGGGAGAGAGAGAAGAGATATTATCCTCGTTTTGTATATAATCTAAATTTCAAAGGCAATATCACCATTGTAACAAAGATGCCATGACATGGTTAATGGTGCATCTGCATGTATTCTCCTACTCCTTACTACAACTGGGACTGTAGAGCCCTTAGATAATATTAAACAATATAGGAAGGCTATTCATAATGCCAGAGCAGTCTATTACTCATCATTGATAGAAGACAATAAGAACAACCCCAGGTTTCTTTTCAGCACTGTAGCCAGGCTGACAGAGAGCCACAGCTCTACAGAGCCTTCTGTTCCTACATTGCTGATGGGAAAGATACAGATACTGAGTGTTTAGTCACAGCAGGGGACTGGGGTGTGAACTGCTGCTGAACTATAGATCAATCAAATAACATTCCTAAATTGATTAATCAGCACGTCTGTCTTTACTGTAAACAAGCAATAAACCAAGAAAGATCTAATCTGAATCAGTTCTTTCCTTTGATCTGTCTATATATATCACAGAGGGGACAGTCACTCCTCAGTCACGCGGCAGTCTTACAAGCTTAAGTGTGTGAGTTTGATCATCTTTTGTATGTATAATAACTCAGCTCATTCTTGCAAGAATATTGATTAAAACCCTTATTTGATGATGATCCTGACTTTGTGGGTTTCTTTAAGAATATTTTTCCAACATTTGCTCAGTAGTGAAGACTTCATGAGCTTCTTTAATGATAAAATTATAATTATTAGAGACAAAAATGATCTCATATTGCCTTTGACCTACCAAGTTATCTTCAACCACAGTAACCTTAGAAAACAGCTGTAACACCTGATATATATTTGGACTGCTTTCTTCTTCTAAGCCATCAACCTGTCTTCTAGAACCCATCAGTTCTAAGATGCTAAAAGAAGTTTTACCCTTAAGTAACACTACTTAATTAAATATGATCAATTATCAAGCTATGCACCACAGTAATTGAAAGTAGCTTTAATAAAATATCTTCTTAAAAAGCCCAGTCTTGATCCAGAGGTTATAGAACTACAGGATACACCGATATCTAACCTTCCCTTTCTCTCTAAGATCCTTGAGAAAGCAGTCGCAAAACAAAAGTTTATTTGAGGTCAGGTCAGGATTTAGAGTTCATCATAGCACAGAGACGGCACTGGTAAAAGTTACAAGTGACCTTCTAATTGCATCAGGAAAAAGGACTTGTGTCTGTTCTTGTCTTGTTAGATCTTAGCTCTGTATTCGATACCATTGACCATTACATTCTATTATATAGACTATATATATTATTTAATTGGCATTAAAGGAACAGCACTAAACTGGTTTTAGTCCTATTTATCTGAGCGATCTCAGTTTGTACATATTACCGATGAATCCCCCATGCAAGCCAAAGTTAGTCATAGAGTTCCGCAAGGTACATGGACAAACTCTATTGACCTTATATATGCTTCCTTTACGGGTCATTTGTTACCGGGCCGCACAGAAAGATTGAATAAAAAAATATTTTATTTTGAAAAATCACCGGATACATCTGTCTGTGCGTCTATGTCTCTTGACACGTCAAGATGCTCTTCTCAGTCACGTGATACTTTACTTCAAAACAATTAAGCCCACAAGCAACAATGAGTGGAAAACAAACGTCTTTAAAGAGCTTTTTTGGAAAAGAGAAAAGACCCAATGAGGAGGCATTAAAAAGACAATATCTATCGATTGAGCCAGATGAAACAAATGGACAAACAAACCTGGATGACCTGCAATTTTCTGATGTTTAACACAGACAAATTGAGGTTATTGTACTTGACCCAAAATGCCGCCGAAACGCATTATCTAAAAATATAGTTACTCTGTATGGCATTAACTTGGCTTACAGCATCACTGCAAGGAATCTCCAAGTTATCTTTGATCACATTATGTCCATTAACTCCAACATTAAACTGCCTTTTTCATCTCCTTAACACTTGCAAAAATAAGGCACATCCTGTCTCAAAACGACAGAAAAACTAGTCCATGTATTTGTCACTTCAAGGATGAATTATTGTAATTCCTTATATCAGGTTGTCCCAATAATTCCCTTCAGACTCTCCAGTTGATTCAGAATGCGTATTCATGTGTACTGACAAAAACTAGGAAACAAGATCACATTACTCCTTTATTAGCTGCTCTGCACTGGCTCCTGATAAAATCCAGAATAAAATCCTTCTCTTCACCTGCAAAGCTGTTAATGGTCAGGCACCATCTTGTCTTATCTGCACTCCCAGAATGCAGAGTTACTTGTGGTTCTTAGAGTCTCCAAAAGTACAATGGGAGGCAGAGCCTTCAGCCATCAGCTCCTCTCCAGTGGAACCAGCTCCAAGTTTGTGTTCAGGTTTGATTGAATACATTTGAGTGTGAAAGTATTTCTTGTTTAAAGTATCTTTCTTTTTATTTTCCTGTTTCTCTTCTTATGTGACGCGCGATTCTTGACAATTGGTGGTTGATGGTGCCGGTCTGGTCTATCACTCAATCATCCTTAGCTCACAGACCTTTAATGTGCTACTTCCACCATAGGGACAACATAAAGAATCTTCCATCTTGTGATTGGAGTCATATTGCGCCCACCCAGTTTTATGCCCCTGGACCAATTTTTCATTACAAAACTTTACAGGTGTGTAGTATCAAAATAGATTAAATTGTCATCTCCATATGGATTATAAGTGGACCATTATTTCATAAGATATTTAATATAGTTACAATTTGACCACTGTTTAAAATTGGTGCTCAATGTATATTAAACTGTGTGTGTAATTCTAGTAACACAATCGATGTAAATGTTCATGGTTCACTAACCCAGTGGTTCCCACACTTTTTCTGCAGGGCCCCCCTTTTGTAGATAAGAATATTTTTGAGCCCCCCCTGGGAGCCCTGTCACAAACTTGTCCATGTTATGCTATCAGGGCTCAAGCCTTGCCACGCCCCACGGTTAGTTGGTGGCATTTGTGTTTACACTAACATCCATCTTCCATTTATTAAGAGCTTGAGTCAAATTGTAATAATATTTGGAGGGGCTGCTGCCAGTGCCTACATGCTGCACCAGTGTAGAATAAGAATGGTTGAGGATTCCTCACAATGAGCCCTTCATACGTATCTACATAATTAGTGGTTCCTCTTCACGAGTCCACCATTTTGCACCACCATGTCCCTACAGTAGCCCAGAACAGACAAACCAAACTCTGGCTCTATAGAGGGCTTTTCACATTTACCTAAAGGCCACCATAGTTCTCCAACACACTTGGAAAGGGAGGGGTAAGTGTAGGGGTATGTAGTTGATTGCAATCTGCAACCTCACCACTAGATACCACTAAACTAACACACTGGACCTTAAAAGAGACAGCGATATCCTTGCACAACTGACTGCCCACCCACACACACACATATTCATGTGCAAGTGTGAAGGAGTGGTGGTTACCCTTGAACCCTGACATTACATCAACACGTCAACAGCGGCAACAAATCTCATTACACAGCCAAAGCCCTGGAGAGGAGCTGACTGTGTGTGTGTGTGTGTGTTTGTGTGTGTGTGTGTGTGTGTGTGTGTGTGTGTACTGTGAATCACCCAGCTCTGGTTGAAGGACTGTCTCACTCTGTACAGTGATTGGTTTTGACATCACATCTGCCATTAAAGTATAATACTAAAAGGTATACAGGCCTTTCCGGCTCTTTCTAAAATAAACCCCTAACGGTCTGAGCGGGTGCAGCAGGGGGTCAGTGGAAGATTTATTTAATTTAAGGCAGACATATTGTATATAATAATAATTTCATATACTATTATAATACTAATATAAGTACTTTTCTAATCTTAAAATGATCAAAAGACTATCAGTGTGTATCTAACATTAATTCCTTACACAACCAGAGTTAGACATGACGAGCCAGGTCTTGAGTGAAATAATCAGCCACAGTACTGCTGTGCACCTAAAGTAAGAGGTCTCACAACCCTTAATCAATGTAGTTACACTTTCTTCCATAAGTGGGAGCCTTGAAGCCCTGAAGCCTAAAAAGAAGCTCTGCGTCGCAGTTGTTTATAAAGTATGATCCTTTCCTTGGTATGTATAGACAGCTGTATTGATGAAAAAAGAGAAGTTTATTTGTTCTGTCAAACAGAAAAGTATGTCTGAAAAATGTCTATAACGTCTAGAGCTCAACCTATATAATCTGTAAAATATAATGGTGCATTAGATGGTGAGAGGGTACCGTGCAGGGAAGTCAGTCATGAAGAGCTCTGGGACCAGTTCCTGGAGGGTGACTGCCTGGTCAGGGTGCTGAGGACAGATGATGTGCTCCTTCTCCACTGCAGCCAGCACACAGTCCTCCATGTTAAAGTAATGAACCTTTCCTCCGTCATCTTCTCCATGTGCTGCCTTTTCTCTGGCCGGGTCGGCCAGGCTGGCTGTGAGCTCAGCCTGCTTCTGTTGGCCCAGTGAGACACAGAGGGGACAGGGAGAGTACTGCACCATGAGGAGACTCCCATCACTCTCACTGGCAGTCAAAGCTACAAGAGGGGACACAGAGGAAAGACATATACATGATCTGTCGTTTATTGGAGAGCTGAAAACTGGTTATATAGATTTGTGCCCGTCCCAGTTTTAAGATTACTGCTATAATGTGATTGAGTGACTCAGGTTATAATAACAAATACATGTTACATGTCCTCTTTAGATTCATAAAATGGGTAATTTCCTTATGTTTAGATACATATTCATACATATAGTATTATTGTGAATTAGGAGGGTCCGCTGGTTCCAGAATTAAAATGTTCCTTTTTTCTTTACACGACAATCTTGATGTTGCCTAACACAGCACTCTGACCAGCCATTTAAACTATTTCAACTTCTTTTCTGAGAAATCATGTTTTGTCGGTCTAAAAATATCCATGGCCGCTGTTGCCATGGTGAAGAGGCCAGTCAGAGGAGCGAATCGGTAGCAAATTCAAAACGCAGTGGAGGTGACAGTTGAAGCAATGTTGCTGAATTCACACACAATTGACCCAGATAAAAGTGAACTGATTTTAACTGCAGATTGTGTTTTCTGTTTTTTCAACTCCGTCATCTTCAGCTTCCTCTCGCCGTTAGCTGTTCAGGTCACTGAATTTTAATCTCAGTGATTGGATGTCAATAAATACACATTAGGAGCTGTAGTTCATATCTACCTCTTTGTATGTCCACAGTCTTTTACCTTCTGCTTTTTATCAAATACGCATATATAACAGATACTTTAACCTTTTGTATTGGTGATTTAACTGTTGAAGAGCTACATCATACATTGTCTTGTATCTCAACCAAAGAAGCTCCAAATTGCACAAGGTAAATACAGTATGATCTGCTGTTTTACCATGAAAAGAAAGAAAGCCCACCCCTACATACTATGGATTCAGATTCTACCTCGGAGCCTTTCCTACTGGATCAGATAGATGGATTGTTTTTTGTTTGCACACAAGTCTCTGGCCTGGCTCTTGTGTGGTTACAATCTTACTTATCAAAAAGATAGGTAAGATAAATTATTTTATTAATACGGACATAAAAATTGTCAGATGTGAAATATGGAGAATCTCAGGGTTCTGTTCTCAGCCCTATACTTTTCTCTTTTTATATTTCACCTCTTGGCCAAAGTATACGCAGTTATGGAATCAATTTTCACTAATGCTAATAATTCAGTCGTATGCGTCTATAAAGGCGGATGATCATTCCCAACTTATTAAATTAGAGGCCTGCTTGTCTACTGTGAAAGACTGGATGCTGAGTAATTTCTTGCTCCTAAACTCAGATACAACTGTGATGCTGGCCCTACTCGACATAGACACCAGTTTGATCAAGTAACAGTAACTATCTCGCAAAGTCAGACAGCCAAGAATCTTGGTGTTCAGCAGCTCCCATAAACGTGGCTACATTTATGACTTGGCAACACCATCCATCCATCCATCCATCGTCTACCGCTTATCCGGGATCGGGTCGCGGGGGCAGCAGCTCCAGTAAGGAACCCCAATCTTCACTTCTCCGGGCCACATCCTCCAGCTCCGACTGGGGGATCCTGAGGCGTTCCCAGGCCAGTGAGGAGATATAATCTCTCCACCGAGTCCTGGGTCTTCCCCGGGGTCTCCTCCCAGCTGGACGTGCCTGGAACACCTCCCTAGGGAGGCGCCCAGGTGGCATCCTTACTAGATGCCCGAACCACCTCAACTGGCTCCTTTCAACGTAAAGGAGCAGCGGCTCTACTCCGAGTCTCTCACGGATGGCTGAGCTTCTCACCCTATCTCTAAGGGAGATGCCAGCCACCCGTCTGAGAAAACCCATTTTGGCCGCTTGTACCCGTGATCTCGTTCTTTCGGTCATGACCCAGCCTTCATGACCATAGGTGAGGGTAGGAACGAAGATCGACCGGTATATTAATACCGCCCCCGTTGCTCCGATTCTCCGGCCAATCTCTCGCTCCATTGTCCCCTCACTCGCGAACAAGACCCCGAGGTACTTGAACTCCTTCACTTGGGGTAATGGCTCATTCCCTACCCGGAGTAGGCAATCCACCGGTTTCCTGCTGAGAGCCATGGCCTCAGATTTGGAGGTGCTCATCCCAACCGCTGCACACTCGGCTGCGAACCGATCCAGTGACTGTTGAAGGTCACAGACCGATGATGCCATAAGGACCACATCATCTGCAAAGAGCAGCGATGAGATCCTCAGGCCACCGAACTGCAACCCCTCTCCTCCACGACTACGCCTCGATATCCTATCCATGAAAATCACGAACAGGATTGGTGATAAAGCGCAGCCCTGTCGGAGGCCAACATTCACGGGAAACGAGTCCGACTTACTGCCGAGTATCCGGACACAACTCTCGCTTTGGGCGTACAGGGATTGGATGGCCCTCAAAAGTGACCCCCTCACCCCATACTCCCGCAGCACCTCCCACAGTATCACCCGGGGGACACGGTCATACGCCTTCTCCAGATCCACAAAACACATGTAGACCGGATGGGCGTACTCCCAGGCCCCCTCCAGGATCCTTGATACTTGGCAACACGACACTAATTTTATTAACAGTGTTTTAACGCCACCTTTAAGTGTAAGCTCAGCTTGCTTGGAATATCGACCGAGACGGTACGAATAAAAGTACAAAGTACCAGGTACTATCCACAGCTTTTCCTAATGGAAAACCAAAAAAGGGTGACTCGAGGTGAGTAGAGCCATGCCGTACCATGCAGTGGAGACACATCATAAACAACTACCGCCCTGTAGCACTGTAGTTGCTGTCATTTTGAAATGGGTGCTGTTTTTTTTTATTTACATATACATTTACGTAATGCTGGCCGGCTAGCCATCAAAATGTTCGCTCACGGCAAAATAAGAAAGATTGATAGATTGATTTATTTACAGAAGTCAAAGGTAAAGCTGTGTGCTTAGTTTGTGGTGCGCAGGTCGCTGTGTTCAAGGATTACAATTTGAGTCGCCGTTCAAGAACTTGTCTGATGAAGAGCGGGAAAAGGAGTCAGAAATTAACCCTGAACAGAAATTGTATTTTTGCATTGTATAATACACGAGGAAGTGTTGTGTAAGTCAGTTCTAAAAATTAACCATGTTGTTGATGTTGTAACTAAAATAGTTAACTTCATCAGGGCAAGAGCTTGTTTGATGTCAAGCACTGTGACAGACAGTTTGTTGCACTTTGAGGAAAATAAGACTGAACATCGTGACATAGGCTACCATGCCGCTGTCAGGTGGCTCAGCCTGGACAAAGAGTGTGGGACCTGAGAGAAGAGATTCAAGACTTCTGTGTGAAGAAAGGAAAAGACGTCCCATAGCTTTCAGATGCAGACTGGATGGCAGACCTTGGTTTTGCTGGAGATGTGACTGCACTAATGAATGAACTAAATGTCAAACTGCAATGCAAGGGCCTTTTTGTGCATGAAATGTACAGCGCAGTGAAGGCTTTCATGAGAAAGTTACAGCTTCTCAAGCCAAATGGAGGACAACATTCTCACCCACTTGCCAACACTGAAGGAAGCCACACCATCAGCTGATCACCTCCACAGGTACTCATCCATGCTAGAAGCACTGCATGGTGAGTTTTGGAGGCGATTTCAAGACTTTAAAACAGTTGAGAATGAAATGCACATGGTTTTTCCCCATTTACATGCAATGTGGATAATTGACCTGCAGTCTGACACACTTCTGTCAGAGGACTTTAGGTCAGTCTCACTGCCTGAGTTTTACTCTTCCCTGAAAGAGGAGAACTTTCCACACATGAGGAGACATGCTCAGAAGATTCTGGTCCTCTTTGGATCTACCTACATATGTGAACAAACATTCTCAGTGATGAAGTTCAACAAATCCAGATACAGATCTCTATCACTGATGATCACCTGTCAGCTGTCCTGCGCATATCCACCTCAGACATTCAACCAGATTTCAGTGCTTATCTTCACATACGATGTAATGATTGTTTTTACTGTTTATTATTTCTCTAGGAGTATTTTCCTATTTGACCCACTCCACAATTTCATATATTTATTGGAAGAGAATATCCTTATTCTTTTGATTACCAATAGCAGCTAATCAAAATATATAATGTACTGCTTTTTACAATGGGAGAAAATGAATATAGAGCAGAATTAAGTTAAATTTATTGTTGATTCGGCCCTCCAACACAGCTCGGGTTTCTAATGTGGCCCCTTGTAAAAATGAATTGCCCACCCCTGCTCTAGCTGGTTACCTGGAAGCTGCTTGATATCCTCCTGGATTCATATTCTACAAATAAATTTACTCATTATCTAAAGATAAAGTTACTCTGGATGGCATTATCCTGAACTCCAGCACTATCGTAAGGAATCTCGGTTATATTTTATCACGATATGTTCTTTAAGTCCCACATAAAACAAACTTCTGGACTTCCTTCTTTCATCTTCATAAAGGTTGCAAATATCAGGCACATCCTGTCTCAAAACAACGCAGAAAAACTTGTCCATGCATTTGTACTTCTAGGCTGATTATTGTAATTTCTTATTATCAGGCTCTCCACTTGATCCAGATTGTGTGGCACATGTACTAATAAAACTTTGGAAACAAATCATATTTCTCCCATATAAGCTTCACTGTGCTCCCAGAATACAGGGTTACTTGTGGTTCCTAGAGTCTCCAAAAGTACAATTGGAGCCAGAGCCTTCAGCTATCAACACCCTATACTCTGGAACCATCTCCCAGTTTGTATTCGGGAGGCAGACACCCTCTCCACATTTAAGAGTAGGCTAAAGACTTTCCTCTTTGATAAAGCTTATAGTTAGGGCTGGCTCAAGCTTGCTTGGACCAGTCCCTCGATATGCTTCTATATGCTTAGACTGCAGGGGGACTTATACCTCTCTCCTTCTCTCACTCTCTATTAGTATGCACTCAAGTCCCATAAAAGTTACTAACTCGGCATCCCCTTTTTGTGTTGCAGGTTGCCACATGTAATGGTTGCGTCTGGATCATGGATCATGGCTGCGCCTGTTGCCGTTGTTATATTCTTAAAGTTGTTATTAAAATGAATCCTATATTTATAGTTGTTATTGTCGGTATCCTTTTATTAGTCATATTGGAGTTGTTGCTATTATTATTGTTGGCTGTGGTTGTTGGATCCCTCCTCAGTTGCTCTCCCTGAGGTTTCTTCCACTTTTTTCCCACATTAATTGGGGTTTCTTTTGGGGAGTTTCTTTTTGTTAGCAGCGAGGGTCTAAGGACAAAGGGTGTTGTATGCTGTACAGATTGTAAAGCCCCCTAAGGCTAATTTGTGATATTGGGCTATATACATACAATTTGATTGACATTCTATGTTTACTTCCTTGTCAGATGGATTGTCCATACTGTAACTTCATTATGTTATCTTTTCGGTACACTCGACATCTATGGCTTGTCTGTCCGTCCTTGGGGATGGATCCGTCTTCAGTTGCTCTTCATGAGGTTCATTCCATTTTTGCTTGTAAAAGGTTTTGTGGCAGTGGGGTGTGGTTAGGGCGCCGGCTGCTGGGGAGAGACAGGAGTGTCCCAGCTGGAGGCCAGACAGCTGAACGGTATCAGGTAATCAGTCACATAATAAATGCATGGTGAAGGCCTGGTTCTGTTCTCTTGCAGTAGGCTGGGTTCCAGAGGATACGGACCCTCCTTCAGCCAAGACGCAACGCCGCAGCGCAGCCGCAGAGCAGCAGAGTGCAAAGTGCAGAGTGCAGAGTGCAGAGCCGCGGACAGGAGAGCGACCTGTCAGCTGTAACTGTAAAGTAAATGTTACCTGTGAGAGCCGGAAGGCAGTGGTGAATAAAGCTGTGTGTGACACTATACCTCCTCTCTGTAACTGACTGTGGACAAGAGTCTCCACAGGTTTTTTTTCTATTATTTTCTTTATCCAAATGGAGGTTCTGTAAAGCTCCTTGAGGTTATGTCCAATTGTCCTCATCCGTGACACAAATTAATGACTTCTCCACCCTGGTCCTGACTGGGTGTTTACCAAGCTCAGAGACCAGTATTCTAAAAGAACCACTGTGAGCTCCAAAAAATGTAACAAAGTCTGGCCACTCTCTTATTACACTGATTGCTCTAGCATGGAAACATTGAATTGTTGTATATGTGCAGCTTCTCAAACTGTGTTTTATAGGGCTGAGCATCTTTGAATCTCTAATATTGGTGCCAATATGATACCCAACATTTGGAACCTTTTGGATACCAAATAAAGACTTTTTTGAAAATAATTATATTTATATCTACTCCGAGACAAAGGTAACAAGTCTCCAAGCAAACATCGAGAGCTGAAAGTCAGCACACTGAACAGCTGGGTTACTGTGTTCACATAAACAAAGCAGTGCACTGACCAGGGAACCACTGCTCAATCAGAGAGTTCACATTGTCTGTGATGAAGGCCATGGCAGAGAAATCTCTTATCTCTGACTGGCAGATGATCTTTATGCCTCCGCTCTTCTTTCTCTTCCAGTTGACATCTGATGACTCCACACTGCAGAAACACAAACACACGTCACCGCCTCATTTACCTGTCCAAGTTTTACCTGCTTTCACCATTTCACAATTCACCATTTACACAGAAGCTTATGTGGAGCAGCAAGAGGCAGTTCAACATTACATGTTCTCTTCCCTTTTATCAGTTGCATTCATTTAAGATTTAAAGTATGTTCTCATTTTGTGTATTAGGCTTCATAATAAATTACTCAAATTACATAAAAATAACTGCTGTGATACATATGGGAAATGAGCAGTGGCGGGCCGTGCATTTCCCACCTAGGCCTTCAGTGATGTTCTACACAGTCCTACCTGAATTATTCCACCTCTTAATACCATCATTATGACGCCATGGCTCTAGAAATTATACATTTAGACAGAAACACAGTATAATCGGGTGTTGCATCACCTTAACATAGTCAAGTACAACAGAGTTATATTAATATTTCCGAAGTATTTATAATCAATAAATCCGCATTTCCCTATTTTTGTTCACCCTTTCGTTGTGGAGCTCCGTTTTCCTGCGCACTTATTCGTTGAGCTGTAGATCCACTCGGGTGTCCCAAAGGTTTTCAAAAGCACCGTTGCTTGTAAGTGCCCAGCCGTGCTTTGGTGTCTCGTTGCTGCCTTGGTTAGACAACTCAAGTTTCCAAACCCTGTGTGGCTCCAAACACCACATCGATCGGTTGTAAATAGCAGGCATTCCCAGCAGTACAATTTGCAGTGCCTCTCGGAGGCTGTGAGCCAGGGGTACCGCTCGTAGTTAGTGATTTGAAAGTGGCGGACAAACCCTGTGATAGGCTCGCTAGCATCGGGGTTGGCCGTTCTCTTCTCACGATGTCTAGCTTTTCTTGAAAAGTTCGTCTTGAAAATGGTGTTGTAATTATATCTGCAACCTAATCGATCTCTTCTCCTCCTTCAGCCATTGTGGGTTGAAAAAAAACAGCTTGTAGAAATCTAAATTAGATCGTTCAAGTTCAGTTTGCTAGCTCTGCATAGCTCTGCCTCTCAATAGTGCGTATCCAATCAAAAGACGTGGACGTGCTGACGTTATCGTACGCCTGCTAGCTGGCCCCTGTGTCCCAAACTCGAAATCTGATTGGTTAACGACACAGTTTTGTCTCCGTTCACTTTAAGCGACAGGCGCCCGCACTGTTGATTCTGAAGGCCTAAGGGCAGATTTCTTGGACCCTGGCAACACATTATGGCTGAAATATGATTGGATAAAAGCTCTAACATAAAGGCCAGCCCTCCAAATCTCGATCTGAGGCTGGAAGCAGCGCAACCAAGAGGAAAGCTATGAAATGAAGAGAATAGACTATGGGGAATAATTGAATACATATTTGTGGAAAAAATATATCAAAATTAAATTTATATTCTGATGATGTTTAGACCAGCAGAGAAGGCCTTGCTGGCGCTGACGGCCCACCACTGGAAATTTGAACTATTGGAGCACCATCTCCTCTATATTGAAAAAACTGAAACTGAAAATTGAATTATCAGCAATGAAATGAAAATACTTCAGCTTGGCAATATAGGTGAAGATATTGCATTTCAGCAGGCATAAGACATTAGGACACACAGTATCGTGTTAGGTGCATATTCTGAACAAAGATTTGTTGTTATTGTTCAAGACTTTCTCAAAAAGACAATTTGTCAGAAATCCTCTGAAATTTCCAGGTTTAACTGTGGAACCTTCCCACTTTCTGTGAACCACTATACTGTTAAAGTTGACTTAATACTACCTCTAACCTGCTGTTTTTTCTCCACAGGTTTGGACTTAAGTCTGCTTATCTCCATTCAGAACTGGCTCCTTTCTGAGGCTCTGAGACTCCACACTGTTTAATTTCTCACTCTTCATTTCCTCACTGAAGCATTTGCCGCATTTAACTGCCCATATTGTTCTAGCCCCAGCTCTGACCTGAGGTAACCTCCATCAAAAGTGACCAGCAGCCCCTCCTTCCAGTATATGGTCTGGCTGCGTCGGACTCTGAAGGTGCTGCAACGGTTCTTTTGTTGGGTTCCAGCAAAGCTGTAGATCACAGAGTTCCTGCTGCGTTGGCTCCTGGTGTTTCTTTTGGGCTCAAATGACTGCACAGACACACAATTTCAGGCCATGAATGTAAAAAGTGTGTAAGTACAACAGATGAATGATAAGAATCTGCTGGTTTCAGTACCTGCAGGTCCATCTCTGTGAGGCTGATGAGCATCCTGGCAATAAAACGCTCCCAAAATCCGGCAGGAACAAAGCTCATCTGGACGAGGCGCTGAAGGGTGTTGTTGGTCTGCTGAAGGAAGCCATGGATGTCCATAGCTGGCTTGGGGGGTAGAAGGTGGGGCAGCAAATAGCTACACCAAGAGGAGAGAAATTATAAAGAGCAAATTTACGAAAATATTTGAAGAAACTTTAGTTATGCTTGCTGCTTGGCGCTAGTGTCAGGAATTCTTTGATGTTAGCAGATTGCTTTCACATTAACTTCGACTTCAAATTTTTAACTTGAAGCTTATGTTTTGCTACCTGTTGAGACATAGCTAATTGTGAGGTATGTAGCAAATTAATGCTACGTAGTTGCTATGGTGTGTGAAATGTTTCCTATGTGGTAGTTGGCTGGTCGCTAAGTGTTTGGTAGGGTGATAATTGTGTTCAAGGGAGTTGCCAGGATGTTATTAGCTTTTTACTAGGGTGTGTGTGATGGTTACTAAGTGGTTGCTATGGCTTTCCAGGCAGTTGCTATTGTTTTAGTAGGTGTTTGTTAGGGCATCATGAGGTGGTTACTAGGCAGTTTTTATGGTGTTCAGAGCAAGGAAACTATAAAAGAAGGCAGGGTCATTACATCATAGTGACAGTATTTGATTTTTGCACTGGTGCCAGACTTTGGTGGCACTTCTATTGAAGTTAATGGGGCGGGCATGGTGAGTCCCACTATAGCCTAAGGTTGCTACGTTTTTGATAAGGTGTTTGGGTTGGTTGCCATGGTGATTCTGGCTGATAGCTGCACGGTGGATGTGAGAGAGTTCTGCATGGTTACGAGACATGCATGCTTAAGCCTTTTTGACATTTTCCTGGATTCATCCAAACTTTCTCTTTTTCAGCACAACATCATTTTCTGTCAAATGTTGTATTTGTACTATGTTGTTTATCCTGTACATACGACATCTATTGCACGTCTGTCCGTCCTGGGAGAGGGATCCCTCCTCAGTTGCTCTCCCTGAGGTTTCTTCCATTTTTCCCCCTTTAATTATGGGGTTTCTTTTAGGAAGTTTTTCCATGTGCGATGCGAGGGTCTAAGGACAGAGGGTGTCGTATCCTATACAGTCTGTAAAGCACACTGAGACAAATGTATAATTTGTGATATTGGGCTATACAAATAAATTTGATTTGATTTGATTTGAATGTAATGAAGTGTGTGGTGCATAAACCACAGCACAAGCTTTGCAGCAAAAGAAAAGAAATCCTAGGGAAGGACCTCTGCTATCATTGGCTTTCTGCTATGCATGCTCTGTGTAGCAAAAATGTACAGGGAACTGTCGTTTGTATCAAATGAGCATCAATTTTACCTGTTTACAATATTTTACCTGTTATTGGCCAGAGGAAGAGCAATCTCAAACTTGGCGAGAAACTGGAAATACTGTTCCTCCGTCTGCTGGGTGAACCCTGTGCCTACCAATAGCATCTGCACAACAGACATCATCATAGATATCACCATAGGAAGTCAGTATCATCATTAACACATAAAACAACTCACAAAGCCAAATCATTTTTTCTGAAAGTCCAGAATTGTTTCCATTTTACCAATGGTATCCTGAGTCTCACCCTAAGGTCTTCAGCTCGGATCACTCCATTCCTGGCTACAGAGCGAGAGGACTTGAGGTGCATGATCCTCTCCAGGCATTCTGACAGCCACACAGGACACAGGAAGTAAAGGGTACACAGGCCGTGGCTGGTGTCGGGGAAGTGCAGCAGGGCCCCCGTCTCTATCAAGAAACTGATGGCTGGATTTAGTGAAAAAAAGAGGAGAGCCATAAGCATGGTGTTGCTTCACGAATGGTTTCGTCAAGGACGTAATCTTAATATACATCAACAAATATAATAAAATAATTATATTATAATATAATATCAACAACAAAGCATCAGCACACAAACTCCGTATACCAACTGTAGATCAATCAAAGCAGTTGATTGATCAGTACATCTGTTATTTACTGTAAACAAGTAATAAACCAAGGACGACCTGATCTGAATAGGTTCGGTCCTTTTGATCTCTGCAATCTGAATTAGTAAACCCCCATCTTGGGTGAACAAAGGAAGACTGACCTGGAAGCTCTTCATGACTTCCTGTCCTTTGAATTAAGTATAAATATGGAGGCAGGGACAGTTGCTTCTGAAAGCAACACATGGCAGCCTTACAATCTGTATGTGTGTGAGTTTGATCATCCTTTGTATGTATAAACTCAGCTCCTTCTTGCCAGAATATAGATTAAAACTCTTATTTGATTTGGATCCTGAATTTGTGGTGTTATTAGGAATATTTTTCCAACATACTTGGTCCTTTGAGCCGGAGCTCAAAACCTCCATCTGCTCTCCAACACGGGAACCTGAAACCGTACGGGGGAAGTCTGGGACTTCCTGATCAAAAGCCCTCAGCCTCGATCTGTTCATTCATATCGATTTGGATAATTGAGAGGCCAGGTTATCCCTGGAGAGTGGACGGAGTGACGAGTTCCGAAAAAGAGACGAATCAGTGATCAACTCAAATAACAGGTGAAGTACTTTTGATTTTTCTTTGTGGTTTCTGTAATTATCGGAGATGATTTTGATATTATCAGAGATGATTGCAATGAGTCTTAAAAGCTAAGAGGGAGACTTTAAAGAAACAGCTGAATTCTGTGTTACCAGAGATCATTTCTATATTATCAGAGGTAATGGCAATGAACATTTAACTATGTTAACGGTGATCATTTCTATATTATCAGAGTCCCAAAGGACAATTGAATTCATAGACATGACAAGCCAAGGCAGTAAGAAGATTTGTGACGAAAAATCAGAATTTGTGGGGGATTTGAAGTACATGATAGGAAAAGATGTACGTAATGGAGAATATATAACGACATTGGAAGAAACAGTATGATTTTGAAGGATGGTTGAATGTGAATGATTGTGAGAAATTGGTTGTTGGTATTGTGGGAAAAGAAAGTAAAGCATTAAGAGAAATAGAGGAGTTAAGAGAAGAGAAGGAAAAGTTATTAGAACAGGAGAATAATGATTTAAAGATAAATAATTTGTATCTACAAGTAAGAGGTAATTTTGAATTAATGCATTTGGTTCTGTAGTAGCTGGGTGCCTAATTATGCACTATTAACCAATCCTCTGTCAAAACTGATTTATGAAAACCCTATGTCAGCATCTGATAACATAATATGGAATGAAACAGCTGATGAATCATTCAAGTAGATAAAGAAAGTTTTGGTAAACTCATTTGTTTTAGCATTACCAGATTATAAGAAACCTTTTATTCAAACAGCAGACTGCAAGGGGGGTTTTATGACATCAGTATTGACACAGAAACATGGAGATAAGAATAGAACAGTAGTTTACTACTCCTCACAATTAGACGCAGTAGCTTTAAACCTTCATCCCCAAAGAGGCCAAATGCCAACTCAGGAATATCCATTTCAGCACATATGCATGGATTTTATTGAACTAAATAAATATGAAGGAAATAATATTGTTTAATGATAATAGACATATATAAATTGTGTTGAAGTAGTTTCAACACATACAGTAGACACTATGACAGTAGCTAAAGTGTTTACAGCTAAATGAACTGTAAAATAGGGTAATGTTAGTAAAGGATAATAATAATAATAAGAATTGCAGCCTCACTGCTTCACTGCAAAAACATAAAACATTAGACAGAATAAGAGCATTTACGGTACAATAATCACAGTGTTGATGTAAATGAATGTGAAAGAGCATTAATGAAATAGCAGAATAAAAATGGTATAAAATAGCATAAACTGGATGAAGTGCTTAGCACCAGTAATATTGAAAATGCACATTTTGCAAGAGGTTTATCGCCATTTGAGTTGTTTTATGACAGGCCTTATTATATTCCAGCTATGAGGGAACTTATGGACAAACAATCGCATCCAGAATTAGAAATAGAAGAAGAAGAAATGTCATAACTGTTAAAAAGAAAAGATACGAAATGTGTTGTTTCACATGCAGAGAACTCGAAGAGAGGAGAGTCCTGTGAAACCGGGAGATTGGTCTCCTAAAAGATGATCAAAAGGAAGGACTAGCATTCTCCAAGATGGGATGGACTGTTTTCAAGTTCTATTGAACCACAGCAGTCCGAGTTAAGAGAGAGCACCGTGAAGACACCTGACACACTGTAAAGGGGTAAATATATCACCCACTCCTGTGAGAGATACTGATTCTCCATAGTAGCAGAAACTGGACCTCTTCGTGGTGAAGTCTAGGATACAAAGGGATGTGAAACCCCTAGGGTCACATGTCTCAACCCCAGTGAAGAATCAACACACCCGAAGTGTTTAGAAGGGGACTGTGAAAGGAGGTCAGAGTCTCAACAGGAGGGTGAGTATGACCCTGTACCAGAGACTAAGAACATGGAACCTAAAGAACTTTAAAGGCAAAGAACATCACAGTCAGCAGAGACTGCACAACCATATCAAATTTGATTTCTCCTCTAATAACAATATGCAAAACAGATCAGGTGGGAAGATGAGCACATCTGCTGCACGTAGAGGAAGACACTCAGTTCCCCTGGAGTGGAAGCTGGAGTAATGCAGTATGGTCTACATCCAAAGACGAATGTGGCAATACTGTACAAGATACATCAGGTTTACTGAATAGAAATTTAGCAATTTGCTCAAAGGAGTAAGAGGAGTGACATGTAAGAAAGCAAATGATGGTGAGGAATAATGGATTACAATCATTGCATCGTATCCTAGAGATTAGAGTGTTTGTTTTAGCAGCTGAGGTTTTAGGAGCAGGTCCACAAGGACATTTAGGATAAAGGTTGAAGACAAGAAAACTGCAAACTCAAAGCAGAGTCAATAGAGAAAGGAATGAGAAGTTTCTACAGTTAGAAATAGAGTAGTATGGAGACAGGATATGTAGAGGAGAATATGTGGCTTGACTGGAAGTGGCAGCTCAGTAAAGATATTGAATTGTATTGTGTGTGCCCCAGCCAGGCCCCTCATTGCTTTAAGCCCAGTCCCATTTCTATTTGGAGAAATAGCACCGATTTAAATGTCTGTTAACAATGATGCATAGAGTAACGGAACCACCCAGTTCTATTTGCAAATATCTCCATAAGAGATATCAGCTCACAGAACCATAGCACAAGACAGAAATATGTTCATTGGTGACACTGGTCGAGCATTTCTATGCTCTGCCCATAACAGATAAAACTATTGAGGTCTTGAACTCTGTTGGAACATTGTTTGGGAGACAGAAGAGAAGCACAGCACCTGGGAGGAGCTTCTGCTCCACAGCATACAAAGATGCAATAGGAGCAGCTCAGAGGAGTGCCAGATGAATTCAAGGCAAAAGTCAAACTGGAGCAGGTTTTGAATCATTGTTTTTATGATGGGCAAATGGAGGTTTTCATCATGTTCTTATTTGATTTGGATCCTGAATTCGTGGTGTTATTAAGAATATCTCTCTATTTACACTCTAGCTAGCTCGACCACCGCTGCTCTCTTTCCCTCTCCTTCTTCCTCTCATTCGCTCGTGCGTTGAGCCAGGGAGGAAGGGCAGACTTTGAATGCTGTGTATTTACAAACAGCAACTGACAATGCTACCTACTATACCTTTAACCAGAAAGTACTATTCATGTTGGATGTTCAGTAAAACACAGAACAAAGAACAGCAGTTTGGACCACGTGCCAGAGAGCCTCTAGGGTTTGTGCATTTGTGCCAAACCGTCATGTACGGGGGTCACGGTGGAGGGCACGCAGCCACAAGCAGAATATATATATACGTATGTAGATTGATGCATGTAACGCAAGCGGAACAAAGTTCACAAGTTTGAGTTCTGCCGGAAAACCTTTAGCCGTATGCCGTGAGCAACATATGCTGAGGTCAGCAAAACAATCTGATTGCCGTGTATGAGAGTTGTGTTTAAGACGAGGATGGTATGTCAGTGTTGCTCTTGTTGTATGGAACGTGAACTCGTATTAGATATTTTTAGTGTCATAGCATAAGAGATGTTATTATGCCCTATTGTGACATGTTGACATGTTTGTTCAGTGTTCATACACTGTAATACAGAAATGTTCCTTATTTTTTAGTTTACCAAAGCTGCCAGTGGGCAAAATACTACCTCAGTCCCTAGCAGGAGGATGGTGTCCGTCTTGTCCATCTTTGACACTTGCACTACCGTCTGTTCATAATAAATGAAAATAAATGGACTATGCATCTAACCCTATTTTTACTGCTGTGCACCGAACCACGACTTTTGTGTACCCTTACAATGCTAGTGGAAGACACGGGTAATGCTTGTTGCTGGTTGACATGTAGCAGGAGGGGCTAAATAGAGTCTGTTTAACACTGAATAGCAGGGGAACAGATCTGATAATGTCACTGGTCAACAGTGTTGTGTAGAAACATGTTAGTAACAAGTTACAGTAAAGTAATAATTTTTTACATTAACAAGAAGTGTAAGAGACTACAATTTGACATTCAGGAGTTAGATGGGGGATTGATATCACTTTGGTCAGTTTGTGCTCAGGAGATAGGTTTGGGATATGCTAGCTTGGCACAGCAGTTTGATGTGGCAGGAGGCCGTTAACCCCCACCAAAAGAAGAAAAATACGACTCCAGGTAATTCCAAAGTTGTCTTATTGAAATGATGTATGGTCTTGGCTGGCTTGCTAATATCAATCATGGGTACATTCAGGAGTTGTCTAGTTTTGTTTAGAGTTGGAAGGTGTGTAACCACATTTATGGGTTGGCACTTTTGGAGTGAAGTCACAAGGAGATCATTAAAGGTTACAAACAAAAACAAGTCAAACAAACAATTTTTAAATCCATGTGTTTGCTAAACAAGTCACAGTACCAGTCTGAAGGTCCTCATAGTCTGTGATGTCACTGTCTGGGTTCTGTTTGACGATGCGGTCCAGCTCGGCATCAGTTAGGTATTGGACCTCTCCCTCAGCATCTCGTCGCTGTTTCTCTGCTATCACTGCTTCCTGAAGTGTCAGGTAGCTCCTGGGGATCTATAAAAAAAAACATATATGAACAGGAATCTACAATAACACGCCCTTGGATATCAGCAGGAGGGGAACAACACACACATCTAGAGTCATCCGAGTACACACATCATGGTGAATGGTAATCATTACATGTTTTAAAAAAGACCACAATATCAATATCTCCGGGAACCATCACCTTACCGTGGTGGAGAGGTTTGTGTGTCCCTATGAACCTGAGAGCTGTGTTGTCTGGAGCCTGGTGCTCGTAGGGTCTACCAAGGCAAATTGGTCTCAGGCGAGTGGCCATACTAAGAATGGTTCACACGACCTCATGAAACAGAGGGAAAGAGAGGGAGAGACCCTGCACGGAGGCAGCCTGGGACCCCGTCTGGAGCCAGGCCCAGAGGGAAGGCCCGACAGCGAACGCCTGGTGGCTGGGTTTGCCACGGAGGCCGGCCCGGCACAGCACGAAGAAGCTACGTGGTGCCTCCCATGCATCCATCCTGTGGGCCCACCACTCATGGGAAAAACCGCTGGGCAGCAGAAGCTGGCTCTGAGGATGTGGAACGTCACCTCTCTGTGGGGGAAGGAGCCAGAACTAGTGCGGGAGTTGGAGCGCTACTAGTTGGATCTGGTGGGGCTTAACTCTATGCACAGTCTTGGTTCTGGAACCGTACTCCTGGATAGGGGTTGGACTCAATTCTTCTCTGGAGTTGCCCAAGGTGTGAGGCGTCGGGCGGGTGTGGGGATACTCACAAGGCCCCGGCTGAGCGCCACTATGTTGGAGTGAGCTGGCAACATCTGGAGGACCCTAACCCCTGTCATAGAGATTTTCAACTCACACCTCCGGCGGCTGAAGCTGCGGTGATGAGCTGTGGTCTCAGGGTTTTAGGTGCCTCAAGGGGTGGTAATCCTTGAACACCGTGGTGGACCCCGGTGGTCAGAGAAGCCGTCCGACTGAAGAAGGAGTCCTTCCGGGTTATGTTATCCGGGAGGACTCCGGAAACATTTACAGGGTACCAACGGGATTAAAGGGCGGCAGCCTCTGCCATGGCAGAAGCAAAGTAGAGGCCATGCCTCTCAGCACGAAACCGGTGGATTGCCTACTCTTGGTAAGGAATGAGTCCTTACACCAAATGAAGGAGTTCAAGTACCTTGGGGTCTTGTTCGCGAGTGAGGGGACAATGGAGTGAGAGATTGGCGGGAGAATCAGAGCAGCAGGGGCAGTATTGCATTCACTTTACCGCACCAGCTGAGCCAGAAGGCAAAGCTCTCAATCTACCGGGCGATCTTCGTTCCTACCCTCACCCATGGTCATGAAGGTTGGGTTATGACCAAAAGAATGAGATTGCGGGTACAAGCGGCCGAAATGGGTTTTTCTCAGACGGGTGGCTGGCGTCTCCCTGGGTGAGAAGCTCAGCCATCCGTGAGAGACTCGGAATAGAGCCGCTGCTCCTTTGTGTTGAAAGGAGCCAGTTGAGGTGGTTCGGGCATCTAGTAAGGATGCCACCTGGGCGCCTCCCTAGGGAGGTGTTCCAGGCACGTCCAGCTGGGAGGAGACCCCGGGAAGACACAGGACTCGGTGGAGAGATTATATCTCCAAACTGGCCTGGGAACACCTCGGGATCCCCCAGTCGGAAAAGGGAAGTTTGGAGTTCCCTAATGGTGCTGCTGCCCCCGCGACCCGACCCCGGATAAGCGGTAGACGATGGATGGATGGACAATATCAATAACCGGAAGTAGCCCACATACTTCTTGTTTTACAAGATATGCTGGCCTTAATGTCAAACCTTTAGTGAGGATGATTGAAGGTATGTGTTTTATATATAAAGTGGCATCATTGCCAGGTACGATATGGCTATGGTTGGTGTGACAGCATTCTTCTTTCATAATTTCAATTTCAGTCCCTTCCACCAAACATGTTTTAGGCTTATTCACTGGTCATCTTGTGATACTTATTTATGGACTTTCCATTTTAAAATGTTTTACAAGGTTTACTCTCACTAGCATATTGCAAGATTAGGGAGTACTGAATACAACAGGTAATTCTGGAATCAGGTTCCTTTGATTTCTTTCTGTTTAAACATTCAGTTTGAGACGTATAGCTGCCACCGTGAACCACGTTTCTCTCTATCCACTTTCTCTGAAGCTGTCTTTAAGAACATGAAAAACTTTCATTTAGAACAGATTTGATGTTGGATATGAAGTACTATGGGGTTAGCTGTAACGTAAAACCACCTCCAGCTAGGGGACCATCCCCGTCAACGGAGTACCTGTTGAATTCACATTGCTGTTCACCATTTTGATTTCCTCTCTATCACGGACCTAGTAACACGACGGAAGCAAAGCACGCTACTTGTTCTGTTGTTGATTGCAAGAACCAACAGAAAAGTCTTCACGTCCTCATCTGACGATGTAAAGTGGATTCACTTTATTTCTGACTGAAATGTCCTCACAACAACAGGAAAGCAGTCAGTACAAAGTAAGATTCACTTTAATTAACACTAAAGTTCAGAGTCAGGATGGATCTGTACCATTTTTATGCTGTTAGCCTGTTTAGCGTTAGCACGTTACATGGCTAATGTGGCTAGCTTGGACACCACCGGCCGGAGAAATGTTGGACTATGTATTACAGAGAGAGACTGTGTGAATGTTAAGCCAGTTAAATAACAACAGCAGTAGTTGGATGTGACTAACTGTACTTTCATGTTGCTTTTTGTGAAACTATGTACTACAACAAGCTCAGCTGTCTTAGTTGTTACATGGAAGCCTCTTCTGCTCCGTGATCCTCGCCGGTATGTGTGCGTTGCTGCTGTATTGTGTGTGTGAGCATTCATTTGATGGATTGACCTTAAGGTTCTCATGGGAAAAACAAATGGTTATTTTGGTTGGGTAACTTTTATTAACGTTAGCACTGTCGCTAGCTTGGTCAGTATTGGCTTGCTGGACAGTGTGTGTAAAGATAAACCGAGGCCAATACGACCATTATGATTCACAGATACACTTAGCATTATTGTAATACTACTGCAGCTTCTTTGCAGTTCCAGTGTAGTGTATATTAGATTACTGTCAGCAGCCCTTGTGTCTCCTTTTGCAGCAGTCATGTAGTCCCACAATGCATTACAAACAGAGTCTCACAGGGTAAATGTCACTATTTACACTTTTTTTAATAGGCGATATGGAAGTCATACATTAGAAGGGTAAAATAATCTGGTCCGTCTAATATTCTGACTGTATGTACTAATTGTAATCCTTAACTACAGGTGGTAAATCCTAATTGTAAGCAACACAACTCATTTATCTGGTCATCACAGTGTTGACAGATGACAAGTATGACTTATACAATGCTCTACAGTATTTTGAAAGGCTATCAAACAGAAAATCTGCAGCTTTGACAAACATTTCACAACATAAATATGACAATTACCTTACTATTACTTTGACAATCAGGTGTCTTTTTTTTTACCAGAAATAATAACCTAACTACTGTTTCACATCTTCTATTGTTTCATATCACTCTCCAGCCCCACATCCCCTTACTGTAAGTGTTTACAGTACATGTAGCTACATGCTAAAATGTTAGCTCTGTATCTCTTCACAACAGATACTTTCTTCTTCTCTGGGCTCTCACAACTGTACCTGCAAAGACAAATGTAAAATGTTTACGGTTTACATCATTTATCAAATCAAATCAAATCAAATTTATTTGTATAGCCCAATATCACAAATTATACATTTGTCTCAGTGTTTATTTATGTATAAATACTGAGCATTATGTGACAGAGAAACATAAAAAGCAGTATTTACCTGAGGTAACATCAGGGAAACTTGAAATCTTGTTGTTTATTTCTCCCTGATTTCAGATCAGATTCGCTGGAACGTGTGCGGTGTGAAGTTTTTGGTTTAGAAGCTGTTATCGTGGTGATATTCACGGTAAAGTGCAGCTAAACTCCGTTACAGTAATTCAACGGCTACAAAGACATCACAGGTGCAGTAGAGCGGAAACACTGACCAATCAGAGCAGACCGGCAAGCAGGCCTTTCAGGTAAGCAGGTCCTTAAAGGGCCTACGAAATGATATTTCGTCAGTGTTATTGGCCTTGGTATATGATAGAGATTGCATATCTATTGTGAAATGTGCCATATATATATATATATATATTTAATATTGATGTATTCGTAATAAATCCCGATCATAACATCATAAAAATGACTTCCGCTAACAACAATCGATCGCTGCGCCGAGAGCATCCACTTCGGCAATGTTCGGGCGATGACGTCACAAGTATAATACAGCCGCCGCAAGTAGAATACAGCCGCCGCCAGTGTTCGTCTGCGTTACAGCCGCCGCCATTGTTCGTCTGCGTTGAAGCGTCCAGCAAAGACTGCTGTCAATTATTACGAGAAAGAACGGACAACAATCGATCGTCAAGGATAAATGTGAAGCGATGTGTTGTATGGGGATGTGGGGCCGTCTCCAAATCTAGCTTTCTGTGGCCAAAAGATGATAAAATGTCGCGTTTATGGACAAGTGCGTCGATGAAACCGATGATTTGTGGGCAGCACTTTGAGAGATCATGTTTCGAACAAACTATGCTCGCCAAGGAAATGAGATTCAAAAAGAATTTAAAACTGAACGCAGATGCTGTGCCTATAATACTGCCGAGACCCCAGCCAGCACGCCAATTCAAACATGTCCGCCGGTGCAGAGTCCTCCACCAAAGAGACGACGAAATGCATTCGCCAAAAGGGAGAGAGCAAAGGTAAGCCGTGCTACTTGTTTACTGTATTTATTGTTTCAAGCATAAAGCCATAATCGGTCTAGGCCTACTGTATGTAACGAGTTGACATACAAATGTAAACTGTAATGTAAATGTTTCCTAAATTTCTATCTATCTACACCAGGCCCTAGCCAATATCTGTGTGTTATTGTTTGTAGTATTAATAACTTTAGCTAATTACACTTCATTAGCTTAATTAAGTATAGATGTAATGTTTATAACAGGCTTCCCCATTTTATTCTGTAGTTTGAGTAAAAGCGTGAGTCTATTTAACTTTTAACTATCACCCGATTATTACATAGGTATTGAAACATTGGTGAATGAAGCCACTGACAGATCTGAGGATACCTGTATGATCAGCGACCATCTATTGGACATCCACACTGGGGAGGAAGCTGTGTGTACACCAGTAAGTATACAGACTGTACGTCATCTGTACATTACAGTTGTAGTACCAGTAGACCTGCACATGACGTGTTAAAAATACAATCACCACATGCATGTACATAATTCATATATTTGTATAATTTGATATCATTGCTCTCTCAATCAATTCAACCACATCTTTTATTATGAATGTTATTAGATATTTTCTTTACGCAGACATAATATAATAATCAATCAATACCATTTCAAGCTGGTTTGAAAGATTTATTAGTAAAGTTGTGTTTTGTACATTTCAGACATGTCAGAAAGAAATTGCTGTGCAGACGGATCCTCCTCCACGGACACACCACAAGTCCATGCAGGCGCGACCACGTGTGAGGTCAGCTGGACCAAGTTCCAATCCAAGTTGGTTGTTCCAAAGGTCAGCATCATAATTAATATATATATATATATATATATATATATATATATATATATATATATATATATATATATATATATATATATACACAGTATATCACAAAAGTGAGTACACCCTTTAGATTTTTGCAAATATTCTGTTATATCCTTTCAGGGGATAACATTATCCTACTGAAACTTTGATATAACTTAAAGTAGTCAGTGTGCTGCTTGAATAACAGTATAGATTTATTGTCCTTTGAAAATTACTCAGTACACAGCTGTTAATGTCTAAACAGCTGGCAACAAAAGTGAGTACACCCCATAGTGAACATGTCTAAATTGTGCCCAAAGTGTCAATATTTTGTGTGACCACCATTGTTATCTAGCACTGCTTTAACCCTCCTGGGCATGGAATTCACCAGAGCTGCACAGGTTGCTTCTGGAATCTTCTTCCACTCCTCCACGACGACATCACGGCGCGCACGGATGTTGGACACCTTGCACTCCTCCACCTTCCTCTTGAGGATGCCCCACATGTGCTCAATTGGGTTTAGGTCTGGAGACATACTTGGCCAGTCCATCACCTTAACCTTCAGCTTCTTCAGCAAGGCCGTTGTCATCTTGGAGGTGTGTTTAGGGTCATTATCATGTTGGAAAACTGCCCTACGGCCCAGTTTCCGAAGAGAGGGGATCATGCTCTGCTGCAGGATGTCACAGTATATATTGGAATTCATGTGTCCCTCAATGAAATGCAGCTCCCCAGTGCCGGCAGCACTCATGCAGCCCCAGACCATGATGCTGCCACCACCATGCTTGACTGTAGGCAAAACACATTTGTCTTGGTACTCCTCACCAGGGTGCCGCCACACACGCCGGACACCATCTGACCCAAACAGGTTTATTTTGGTCTCATCAGACCACAGGACATGGTTCCAGTAACTCATGTTCTTGGATTCATTGTCTTCAGCAAACTGTTTGCGGGCTTTCTTATGCATCGGTTTCAGAAGGGGCTTCTGTCTGGGGCGACGGCCATACAAACCGATTTGATGCAGTGTGCGGCGTATGGTCTGGGCACTGACAGGCTGACATCCCACTTCTGCAACCTCTGCAGCAATGCTGGAAGCACTCGCACGTCTATTTTTGGAAACCAACCTCTGGATATGACGCTGAGCACGTGGACTCAACTTCTTTGGTCGACCCTGGCGAGGCCTGTTCCGAGTGGAACCTGTCCTGGAAAACCGCTGTATGATCTTAGCCACTGTGCTGCAACTCATTTTCATGGTGTTGGCAATCTTCTTATAGCCAAGGCCATCTTTGTGAAGCGCAATAATCCTTTTTTTCAGCCGCTCAGAGAGTTCCTTGCCATGAGGTGCCATGTTGTCCAGCATTCAGAGAGAATTGTGCCCAAAACACCAAATTTAACAGCCCTGCTTATCATTTACACCTGAATCCTTGTAACACTAACGAGTCACATGACACCAGGGCGGGAAAACAACATCATTGGGCACAATTAGGACATGTTCACTATGGGGTGTACTCACTTTTGTTGCCAGCTGTTTAGACATTAACAGCTGTGTACTGAGTAATTTTCAAAGGACAATAAATCTATACTGTTATTCAAGCAGCACACTGACTACGTTAAGTTATATCAAAGTTTCAGTAGGATAATGTTATCCCCTGAAAGGATATAACAGAATATTTGCAAAAATCTAAAGGGTGTACTCACTTTTGAGATATACTGTATATATATATATATATATATATATATATATATATATACACACACACATACATACATACATATTATATATAATGCTTGATTAGAAAACATCTTTTTTGCAGAGTATGTTACTGAACTCTTGACCGAGACTCAATGCTTTGTGCCAAGACAATGTTGATGAGGAACCTTTGGAAGTCCCAGCTCCACTCAGCAGTCGGTGGCAGAACCAAACCAGAGGGATGCTGTTGTGCTGTATAGAAGCAGATTCAATCACTGAACTGACATTGTGTTTTGTTATTGACTCTAATAAAGTGCTGGATACTTGAATGATGTGTAGTTGTTAGATGGAAACGTAGCACAGATCTTTTGAATGGCACATGATGGCATTCTGTGGTTCTTACCAAGTATTCCCCAACAAAATCTCACCAGCTGGCGCTATGCCATATAGTGATACATTCTGTAACATACAAGATAATACATCTCAATGGTAATCACTTCAACCTTATTTGCTTATTTATCTATGTATTCTGTGACTGTGCCAGAGTGACCATTCGACTTCCCAAAAATACATCAAAGTTTCTGAGCTCTACACATTTGTGCACACAAGTAACTTACTCATTATGTGGCTGATCACCTGCTTGTTGTCTGTCCCTCTTCGAATACCTTTGGTAGGCTGTCTGCAACACCCAAACATCCAGACACTTTGATTTGAATCCTGGGTGATCTGTTATGCAGGTTATGTTTGCACCATGTCCCTCATATTCGTTGAATTCCTCCATTACATCCTTTTCTTGGCAGCAGCTCTTCAATTGCTTCCATAATTGTACAGTTTTCACATGTACACCTAAATGTACAAAAGAAGAGTGGTAAGGACATGTACACAATATGCAATATCCAGAAAAAAGGTCAATATTAACGTCATCTTAATGTCATACTATTTATATGCCTGTGTTTCACGACAGGCTCATAAGCACTATAGGTGAGACGGTCAGTATACAGACTATACTTTATAAACCAGCGCTGTCCTCCGGTCTGTTTGTTAGCTAATAGCTAATGCTTTATATACAGCCTCGTAATATAGGACGTTTGACATCAGACACAAGGATAGAACCTCAACCGCAGAAACTTCGAGAAAGAATCAAGTTATCAAGCTTTACAGACGTCGATGTGTCCAAGTAGAGAAATAATTGAATATTTAGGGATCGAGCAATTTGCAGACAACTAGTCGGGTTCATAACAATTCAAGGAAACCAAGCTATCGACTCGCTAGCAAGCTATCGATAGCTTGCGATCTATTAGCGATCGAGGATAATGTTACGTTTTATTATGATGTATTTACTATATATTGAGAAGTTATGAACTATAATCAAATGTATATACCTGGCTGTGTTCTGTTGTCGCACAGGATCTCCGCCAAATCCAGAATCACCATCACCATCATCCGCATGTTCGCTCCCGTCTGTGTCTCCATCTTGAATACTGTGTCTCGCGCTGCTCTGTTTCCACCACGTTAAACTCGCCCGCATGATCTAAATCCACGACACCGGCATCCTCTTCAATAAACTCCTCTTCTTGAAGGTGCAACGAGTCTATTGACGACTCACTGTCACTCGATTCTGTCGAAATATCCGAGCCAGAGTCTGACATCGCCACGTCTGACGCTTCTGCCGCTTCTGCCGCTTCTGCCGTGCTGTCTGTATATTCAACTGGTGGACTGTATTCTACTTGTGACGTCAGAACACGGCGTCGGGTGTTTCCGGTAGCGGCAATGTAAACATCGGTGGTCGACATACTAAATCATGATTTATTAAATACTGCGATCATTGTGTCATAAATAACACATCATTTTACAACACAAATAGCATTTACTAGCATCAGTAGAAATTCATGTTTATCATGTCGTAGGCCCTTTAAAGAGACAGGAGCTCAGTATAGCTGTGAACCATGGACTGTATAAAAGAGTTGTGTACATGCAGACAGAAAGGAAAATGATGTGTTCTTTGAACATGTTCTAGTAGAAACCTGAACATGGCTCCTTTAAACTATTTCAAAATATATTGGATCATTTCAAGAATGCTTTGTCTTCAAACTATTTTTGCCTGTTTCAGTGATATATCTATGTAGTTAATAAGCAGACAATTTCTGTGTGTTGGTCCAAACTGTGAAGCTTCCTCAATACATACACACAGTGTGGAGCATCAGCAGTCGCACTGCCTCACTCACCAGTCTGCCCAGCAGTTTACTGCCACAGGCTGAGCTGCTGCTGTCCTTCATGGAGAGAGACACCTGGTAGAGCAGCTTCTTCAGGCCATCAAAGCCCTCCAGGGTCTTACAGGACACTTCACTGAGGGTCATGACACACACACACACACACACACACACACACACACACACACACACACACACACACACACACACACACACACACACACACACACACACACACACACACACACACACACACACACACACACACACACACACACGAATGCACTCTATAGACAGATAAACTGATTTTCTGTGTTTGTTTTCTTTTTTTTGGAGCAAACGATTAAAAGTCAGCGTTGAGCTTCAATCGGTATGTTAAAAACCAGAGACCAGTCCAGTAATCTGGCTGTAGTCATGGACTCAGGCCTGTATTTTAACAGTCACATTAGAACAATTACAAAGTCAGCCTACTATCACCTTCAGAATACATGCAGTATTCAAGGAAGCACATATGATTCAAATGAGTTGTCCATGCATTGATCTTGAGTAGACTTGATTACTGTAACGGTGTCTTTACAGGTCTCGTTAAAAATTTGAGTATAAAGCTGCTGCTGATTCAGAACACTTTGCAGTGCAGCTACTTCTATCAGTAGAAACAAACATGTGTGCTTACTGCAGATGTTTCCAGGTGACGTCAGGGTATCCGGTGGCTCGAGCCCCGGATGGGGATCGGCACAGAGCCAGAATGTAAGCTCTCAGCGTGGCCAGTCTCTCGGTGCGAAACTTTGTGTCGATGAGATCCAAATGTGTTCCCACAACCACCACGGCAGAGTTGGGTGCTCGCGCCTACAGGCCACAATACAAAGGAAGTAACATGTTCATTGAATGTGTATTAAAGAAAACACTAAATGAAAACAGTTGTTTGACAAACACAAGAAATTATCAACTCAATGTCCAACTTCTAGCTCCAACTTCTCCTTTAATGATGAAGACATGTTTCATGTTGTTAACACCTAACAGTTTCCAGCATTAGTGCCTACAGACAAAATGTTAGAGGTGTTCAGAGATGTCATCATCTTTATCTGTTCAACCAACAAAATGATCTGGATCTGTATTCGGATACAAGTCTGGAAATGGACGTGGTTTATACAAAGTCCAGTTAAATCGGCCATATGTTGTATTCTCTAACATAATATTCATTGACAATGCAATTTGTGTGCTTTCAAAGCATCAAATCCATTTAATATTAACATCTAGTTAATTATCCTACACTATCCTAATGAAAGTCTTCAGCACACCTCTGTCTGAGTGAGGAGCTACTTCCATGCAAAGCGCGCACACACACAGACACACACACACACAGACACACACACAGACACACACAGACACAGACACACACAGACACACACAGACACACACACAGACACACACAGACACACACACAGACACACACAGACACAGACACACAGACACAACACAGACACACACAGACACACACAGACACACACAGACACAGACACAGACACAACACACACACACACAGACACACACACAGACACAGACACACAGACACAGACACACAGACACACACAGACACACAGACACAGACACAGACACACACACAGACACAGACACACACAGACACACACAGACACACACACACACACACACACACAGACACAAACACACAGACACAGACACACACACAGACACACACAGACACACACAGACACACACACACTGACACACACACACACAAACACACAGGAGATTTCCTGTCAGGCATTTCCTCTTCGCAGCCTCAGCCTCTCTGCTGCATTTCTTTAAACATATACTCTGGCTCAAATAAATACGGCTGAATATCAGTCATCCAAAAAAATCCAAAACACTGTATAATGTATCCTCGTACATACTGTACGTAATGGAAGGACATTTTCAGTTCCGTTTAGCTTTTTTCATTTGTATTTACGTAATGGAACTTACAACAGGTAGGCCTACTGTGTTTGTACGGTGTTTTTGAGTGACATCCAGCGCATGGCCGGAGGCGGACACTAGATATCCAATATTTTATCTAATTTTTATCTTTGGTGTATACATTTATCATTATCATTATTATTTGGCAGGATCACATTTAAATTAGACTCAAAGGACACAGTTACAAAAGAGGGAAACTATACAACAAATGCAGGCATCATGAATGCGGCGTTATTAAACGTTACAGTGACTAATTAGGCTTCAATGAACCACGTGAGTGAAATGATGCAAGCGGTTTCAACATGTTCCACGTCATCATGCTTCCATTAAATGACGCACATCGGACTGTGTGTTGTTGATGTTGTCTGACAACCAAAGTATTTTCCTTCCAATCAGATCACCCACTGGAAACACACACAAGCTGAAACCAGGCACTCATTGGTGTGTGTGTGTGTGTGTGTGTGTGTGTGTGTGTGTGTGTGTGTGTGTGTGTGTGTGTGTGTGTGTGTGTGTGTGTGTGTGAGAACTACATTTCACCTCTATGTTGAGCAGCCATGTCTGCAGGTTGGCCACAGCCTCCTCTCCCAGAGCCAGGTTCCAGATCACCACGTACAGGGCCTTATCAGTGAAGAAACACTGGTTCACTGTGGACATGCTAGCCTGACCACCGATGTCCCACACATTGAACGCTGCCACCGAGTCCTTCTGTGTGGAACAAGACAAGCGCTGAGTCAGCTCAAAAGAATGGGCTGGAAAGTGATGAGTCATTATTAGAGATCCAAGGCAATACAGATATACTGTATTCTGGCAGACAACATTTTTATTTCTAAACATTAAACATGTGTGTTTAATGTATTGTGTGTAACGTATTATGTGTGTTTAATAATGTAGTGTGTGTGTGTGTGTGTGTGTGTGTGTGTGTGTGTTTGTGTGTGTGTGTGTGTCTGTTGGGGGATAGTAGGGGGGACTGCATTTATATATTTTTTTATGACTGCACGTTGACCCTCTGAATTTCCCCATGTTTTGTTTGAAACATGTGATCTGAAAAATAACTTACATATAACTATACATGTCAAATACATGTAGAAGTAGAAAGTAGCATGAAATGAAAAGTATCTCAAAATTCAACTCAAGAACAGGACCCGAGTAAATATACTGAGCCCTCCATAGGGCCACGCTGTTTGCGTGGCTAAAAACAAGTCTCATTCATTTCTCAACTAGAAAGAATCACAAAGCTAAATCAGTTAAGCAGATAGATATACTACAGTTCCATCATCATCTTTATGGTCTGCAATATAGACCATGTACTGTGTATGTGCATTGAATATATGTACACATGTACTGTGTATTCTCACACTGTTTTTGCCTCCGTTGGGTTTGTCCAGCTCCCAGCTGGAGGTGGAGATGCTGCATTCTGCTGGGGTGAAGGGGGCCGCCCTGCCGGTCTGTAGAGCCTCCAGAAGTGCCGTCTTCCCCTGTCTCGGTGGACCAATCACAAGCATCTTCAGCATTTTACAAGGCGCTGCCTTTCGAAGGTGTGCCCGGAGGAAAGCCAGGACAGACGCAGGACCTGAAGAACGGAGTTACTTTGGTTTTAGGGATGTTGGAATTGACCAATTACCAAGAAACTATAGACAGGTGCTGCAACACACCAACACATAGTTCCATTATCAAGTACTATACCCACATTTCATTTCTACACACTTGTAAGACACTTGAATGTGTCCATTTCAGAGAAACATATTTTATTTTCAATCCTTTATCTGACTGCTGTAATTACTTGTTACTTGAATTAAAACTACTTTTGGGATGTGGGTAAAGCAAGTTATATATATATATATATATATATATATATAGTTACCTTTTATTGAATTACATAAGTTCTTGAAAATAAAACCCAATTTGTATTCGTAAACCATAGTTTTCCTTTAAGGAAAGGTTAATCTTAAAACAATAGTCAGGTGTCCATGTGACATTTGAAACAGGTTTTGTTTGCTGTAATCCCTCTTTCTGTTTATAACAGCCATTAAGACGTCTTCTTCATAACAGGCTAATGTGAGTGGTGAGGGACAGAATCCACTGTCCTCATTCTGAAGTTAGTATGGGGCTTCAGCAGTCCTTGAAGCATTCTACACATTTGTGTTTCCTTTCTTAAATTCAGTTGAGGGTGTCCTTAAAGACAGTTAGACATTACCTTCCTTTCTTACGTCCAGGGGGACATTAGTAATGTTGAGGTCTTCAGTGTCCAGCTGCCACAGGTTGGACAGTTGACTGAGCTCTGCAGGAAGCTCCCGGATTCTAGGATTACTGTTCCCAGAGCAGGAGAGACAACATGAGTCAATGTTCACATGACAGCTAGCTACCATCCAGATGACTCAATACATTTAATTGTTCCATATTTCTCAATTGGACTATTTAGACCTCACAGACCTTCACTGAGCCCACAAAGGGTTTTCAGATGGATATGATGCCAAAGTCATTTTTTTGCAGCCACAGGATGCTGTGGATCCACAACTTTCTAAACAATACAATGATTGTGGCTGCTGTGTGAGAGCACAGCTATTAGCTGCTTGTATAAAACAGCTGCACACAGCTGCAGCAGGAGGACTGGCCTCATTCCAGCTGTGGTTCCCAGGGACTGGATCCAAACCCAGTTATCATGTATCACAATATTAATTGACTTCTTATGGTGACATAAGACTGATAGTAACACCCAACAAACATGTTTTAGCCAATGCAATGTGTCATTTGAGCAGCTTCTGATGCTCACAACTGATGACGGTACTGTTTTAAACTTCATTTCACTTCAGCTTTACCCATCAAGCATCAATACTGTACGTGGGAATACAGGATTAGTGAGTGACTTATAAACTGTGCACACGCACATTGATATAAATGAAAACATTGTGCTCTGTATGGGAACAGCTCCGTGGGGATGTGCACAGTGTTGCCGAACGTGGCCTCGGCTGTCTGCTACAGGCAACCTGGGCACGAGTATGGAGACATTTTCTAGCTCCCACAAACTGTTTTACATTTTTATCTTGAGCACAATGTGACTCTATAACTTCAATGTATCTGAAGAAAAACTCAGATGTGGGGATTATACATTTACGGCAGTATCGTCAGTGTGGCAGGGAGGACGGAGCTGACGGAGGCAGACACTCACTTGGAGAGGTAGAGCTCAGTGAGGCTGTGCAGACCACACACTGACTGGGGAACACACTCCAGCTGGTTGTCATTCAAGAAGAGCAGTTCCAGTGAATCCCGCAGAATCATGGGAAACTCTATGGAACACACTGCCAAGACAGAGCCACGCTCAGGGTTAGGGTTAGGGTTAGGGTTACCTAACCCTAACCCTAACCCTAACACAGCAACTACACACACTCTTTATGAAAATCTAACTAAAACTGGAACTGGCTTTTGGACTTGTGTGTGTGCCAAACATCTCCAAAGAAATGAATAGGTAAGCAGGATTATGCACATACGTGGATTCTTGGCAGGAGGCAATTGAAACAATATTTAACACTGATACAAATAAAGTACACGTTACACAATCCTTTGTAATGACTCGTACTGGATGTACAGCACATGAAGCAGTCCCTGTTTTAACTCAACAATAATCCCAATGTGTTGCTAAAAGGTGGCAGTGCAGACATCTGTGAGAGGTCACAATGCTGGGATAGTAATGATGTGAATGTACGTAGAGCGGATCTACCTGGCTCTGGCTCCCTCTTGTTCCATGTAGTCAAGAAGGACAGCTTCCTGGATTTGGGACCCTCCTCTGTTCTGTAGACCCAATATGAAATACAGTATGAAGTCAAACACAGTCAACAAACTCTTTAAACTATTTGACTATCTGATAAATTGTTACTGCATGAGCTTATGATAAATGTGCCAATTTTCATCTGACAAAAGAAGCGAGACAAGAATTCTGCTTTAAGCCTAGTGCAGTGCTGTAAACAACACTAAGGTAGTAATATATGTAAGATTCATCAGATCCACACACACTGCATGCACATCATCCAACAGAGGTGATGGCAGACGGAAACTGAATCTGTGACTTTTGGTTAACCATATCTTTATACCAACAAATGTGGAAAGCTTTACCTACTTATATTTAATGAGGTATTCGGAATGAATCAAATTCAATAAGAGGATTTTACAGGTTGAGGTTTTATCTTTAAATATATTCGTGCTGGGAGGTGCATTAACACAACTTCATGTTTATTCACACATCATGAGCTCCATGCAGAGTGTACCAGCGGGCAGCGTGTATCTGCAGAGTGGACCTACTTTCCCAGCTGGTTCCTGGAGAGATCGAGGGTCCTGAGCTGAGAGCACTTCCACATGGTGGGGGCGGGGAGTGTCTCAATGTGATTCCCACACAATCTCAACGACACCAGAGCCTGATGGGAGGAGGGAGAGATACTGTGAACAGCACATTCACACTTTCCGTTCAGCTGGCTGACGTACAGTGAGGACTGCAGGGAGGTCAGCTCTGAGCTCTCATCGTGGTCGCTGTGGTTCAGCTGCCTCAGGCATCGCCTCCCGCTAACTAACCGTCTGAAATAAAGTGCAGCTGTGGAAGAAACATTCTCTAAGTAAGACACAGAAGTTGTAATAGTGTTTAGAAGCAGCAGCAGCTCTCAGAAGAAGTGTCTCTGTGACAGATACAATATACATATAACATATACAATTCATTTAAAAAAGGTACATAATAGATCATTTAACACGGACTACTTTAGATTCAGCCGATAAACCTTTCTTCCCGTTTTCCCATTCTTCCTTCTTCTTTGTGGATTCCACATTGGGTTGTATGACACAGTATACATCATCACCTAATATAGTTTACGCTGGACTACAAGCCTGCAGCACTGAGGACACAGGATGTGTTTGTTAGCGTCACTCAGGGACGGTGGTCGTCCAGTCGGTCAACGGGTCTCATTTCAGAACATCGTTCTTTTCCTAGATCGGAAATGTGTTTGTGTCCGAGGCTTGTTAACAAAACTTGATGGATACCAACTGATCATGAAAGTGTGCACATTCATAAGTTGAGATCATTAGCATAAGCAATGTCCTCGTGAAACTTGTTATATCAGCCCCCCACTGCTCCACTCCACTTTGTGGACAAAGGCTGGACATGTACAAACTGTCTTTGGTTTGCACTTCTATTGAAGAGCTCCACAGTCCGAGTCCTAAATGTACACAAAATACAGAATAGATTTCAAAATCCTTCTCCTGACTTACAAATCAATTAATGGTCAGGCTCCAGCATATCTTAAAGATATGCTGGACCTTATAAACCAACTAGAGCATTACGCTCCCAGACTGCAGGGTTACTTGTGGTTCCTAGAGTCTCTAAGAGTACAATGGGAGCCAGAGCCTTCAGCTATCAAGCTCCTCTGCAGTGGAACCAGCTTCCAGTTTGTGTTCGGGAGGCAGACACACTCTCCACATTTAAGAGCAGGCTAAAGACTTTCCTTTTTGATAAAGCTTATAGTTAGGGCTGGCTCAGGTTTGCCCTGGATCAGCCCCTAGTTATGCTGCTATAGGCTTAGACTGCCGGGGGACACCTCCCTGCTCTCTTCCTTCTCTTCCTCTCTCCTCCCCTCCCTCTCTTCTTCTCCCTCTCAATCTGTATGCATTTATGTAAATGTATGTTACTAACTCACCATCCGGGGTATCATCCCCGGAGTGTCTGTCTCTCATGTGGCAGGTTGCCTCTGATAAAGTTTACGTCAGGATCATGAATCGTGACAGCGCCTGCTGCCCTGGTCCTGCTGGACACCGGGAAGCCTTTTTGACATTTTCCTGGATTCATCCATACTTTCTATTTTTTTTCCAACACAACATCATTTTCTGTCAAATGTTGTATTTGTACTATGTTGTTTATCCTGTACACACGACATCTATTGCACGTCTGTCCGTCCTGGGAGAGGGATCCCTCCTCAGTTGCTCTCCCTGAGGTTTCTTCCATTTTTCCCCCTTTAATTTTGGGGTTTCTTTTAGGGAGTTGTTCTTTGTGCGATGCGAGGGTCTAAGGACAGAGGGTGTCGTAACCTGTACAGTCTGTAAAGCACACTGAGACAAATGTATAATTTGTGATATTGGGCTATACAAATAAATTTCATTTGATTTGATTTGACCCCTTTCATCCTGAAAGCTGCAGAGGCACACACACAGCAACAGTGCCACCTGGAGGCTACTTACCAGATCACACACGCAGTCCGACTACTTTTAGTTTTATAATACATCATGAAATATGGTTTAATCTATAGATTCATAACTCTTAATTGCACTCCAGCTTGGTGCACATATAGTGGTGTGTGTGGTGTACACACCTCCAGCTCAAAGACATATGAGGGCAGCTCCTTCAGGCTGTTGTCAGAGAAGTCCACCTCCTGCAGCTGAGTCCTCCAGGAGATGGAGATACTTTTTGGAAGATTCTCAATCACATTAGAGGACGCTTTGCATTGCTTCTGCAGGGGAGGAGAGAGAAGAATATCTTTTTGTGTTATTATGTGCAAATAGTCATTTTAATTCACTGACTGATTTGTTTTTTTATTACACATTTTGTTCCAGTAAAAGCCCCAAACTGCTGTCTCAGTGACATCAACAGTGTCTGCACTCAGAGGGGACCTGTGGATTACAGTGGCCTCAGTGTCCCAGCCCCGTGCTTCACAACCACTATATTCAAATATGTCATTAAATGAGATGTATACAGTAATATCAAACGTGGATAACAGCGACTGGAATATTCCATTTTGAATCGGCATCAGAATCAGCAGATATACTAAACAGGAAGTGGATGATAGCAGTCCAGTTTCTCACCAGTGGACACGCCCAGGGCTCAGGGAAGGTGCTCAGTGTGTTCCTGCACACGTTGAGGAAGCTCAAGGATTTCAAACAGTGCATGACTTCCGTAGGCAGACCGGTCAGACAGTTATCAGACACATCCAGCTTCTCGAGCTTACGAAGACCGATCCAGTTGGTAGCTGACAGAATGGAAATAAAGAACACAGACAAAGTGGAAATCAACCCTGCACAAAAGGTGTTCCAGCTGTATTCTGCATTGTTTGAAATCTATATGAAATGCTCTTCCTTCATACACAGTTATCTATAAGATGAGTTGGAACCTACTGGGAGGAATGTCAAACAGGACTGTGAGCTGGTTCTTAGCAGCAGAGAGTATCTGGATGTGGGTCAGATGGAGGAGTCCAGGAGGCAGGCTGGTCAGCTGGTTCTGAGAGAGATTGATCTGCTGTAAACTGAAGCACAGGACAGAGGGACGCTCTTTATGACACCTTCAGGACTGACTCATTCAATCAGTGTTTGCTCTTTAAAAGCCTTCAGGGACAAATGCTTCAACACTGACATTTTGAGGAACAAACTTGTTTGCCCTTTTAGCCAAAGTGAGAAGATCAATATGAGTTTATTCTCTGTGTTCCAGTAACATGTTCAGACTAGATTGGCACAAAGACCAGAAGCTGGTAAGATATTTATTTACATTGTTTCATCTGTATTTTGTAGATGATACAAGACACAGGATGTGAATATAGTAAGATAACAGATATAGTATTGGGAGAACTGTTGGTCAGCGGTAGAAGTATTCAGATCCTTTAGTCGTGTTACAGTACCAACAAAACAAAAATACAGTAAGAGTACTCCATTACAAGTGAAAGTCCTGCATTCAAAACATGAACTTTCAGAATATTAGTCCTATACGTCCTACTACCACAGAAGTTAACCTAACCCTGACCCTAACCACTGGCACTGATGCGTTAACATGCAAGTCGCATTCCATGCTGTATCTGAACTTCTTTGTATACTGGTGTGTAGATTTATATATATGATCATTATAGGTTTTTAAAATCTTAACCTGTAGCGTAACCAGTAACTTTATCTGTTAGATAAATGCAGTAAATAAAAGGAGTTTCTCCCTCCTCTCTCTGCTGGTCTGGACTACCACACAGCTAAACTTGACATGGATTCAGGAAACTATAACTAACAGATAATAGCAATAATAATGGATCAATGCATACCAGATCAATGAAATCAGATCAGCATGTTGGACTGCAATGTATTCAGATTATTACGAACTAGAACAGTGACAGTAAATATTGGCATCGTAAATACAAGGAAACATTTGCACAGGAAATGTTTTGTTAGTGTCAGTTTTTGTTTAGTTTCATCTTTCTGTCCCTGTTTTGACATCGAGGGCTCAGAGGGAGTGTGATTTACATATCATCTCTATACTAAGGAGAGGCCTGGCATCACCACACAGCTGATTCCTGGCATTGTTTTAATCTACTGAAAATATGTGAGAATTTAAATTCAAATATGAGGAAATTGTCCAAAGGTCCTTTGATGTGACTTTCCCATAATGTCCAGTCGACCAGGATACTTTATACGGTCATAAGAACATTTTGAGCAGAAATCCATTGCGCTTCTTGGAAAATGTTTTTATCACATTGGAACTTCTTTGGTGATATCACAAATTATAGTTAATCCAATTTGTTAACTTGTAACAATAATAGAGAGCTTAATGAAAGTCTTGACTTTATTTGGCAAAGATTTCACCTTGCCTGTCAGGGCTCCCGTAAAAAAGAATGACATGAAGGAAGAAATCTGAAAATTGAAAAACACATCAGAATGCAAAAAAGATCAGAAGTGTTTTTGTGCCAATGTTTCCTTTTTCAATGCCAAAAGTAATTATACAAGAAATGTATTTAACTGAAGGACATCCATCATATCCAAGATGGAGTACACTGACTCACTGCCATCAAGGCCTTGTGTGGAAATATATCTGTCACAGCTGCATCTAGGCCAGACAACCTTGTGTTATATGTACCTGGAGCAGATGACCTGCTGGGAGTTGTGAGCAGCTGGCAGCTCTTTCAGAAAATTGTTGGAAAGATCTAGAGTCTGCAGGTAGATGAGACCCCAGGGCACCACCGAGGGCAGAGCTGCCAGGCTGTTGGATGACAGATCCAGGTGTGTGATACGTGAGGAGACGTCCATGAACCAATCCAGCTCCAACCAGGGCAACTGCAGACCCCTCCAGCACACAGTGACGGCCTGCACACACACAGAGGGCATCCTAAGGAGGGCCAAGGACTGCAATGATTTAGGACTTACCACTTTGACTAAAGGTATTATGAACTGGATCATAATACATTGTATTGTACATTTGTGATTAACCCGAGAGTTTGGTCATATACCCTGGGGCAGTGGTTCCCAAATGGTGTGCCGTGGGATTTTGAAACAATTAGGCCTACTGCATTTAACTGTACACAAGGTTATGAATGATTTATTTACTTCAGTGTTTCCTCTAGGTGAACTGCTCTGCGGGGTGCTGCCTGCTCTGGACCAGGTCCGTGCGTGGCGCAGATGTTTTAAAGCGCAGGGAAACACTGTATCGGTACTTTGTCCTACACACTTATTTCACAATATAGAAACAATAGGTCTTATACATATACGTATAAATAAAACAATCATAAAATAAATCAATGTTCACAGAGTGATGACAGTGATACTCTGTGTTATAGAGGGGATGTTGCCCCGATATGAACACAGCTGTGCCTTGAGATTTGGGTTTGGTCTTTGGTGTGCCTTGGCCACAGAAAGTTTGGGAACCCCTGCTCTAGGGTGTCTGTATTGTCAAGGTTTTTTGAGATTAATAAACCAATTGATTTTTGATAACATTGAAGGAAACTTAATAATCCTAAAATTTCAAATCCAGTCTAGTCGAGATCCAGTGAAAACAAGATAATTTCTTTGTATGTAAATCCTGCTCTTTACTCTAAACGCACGTCACACTGAAACTTTAGTCATGCATTCATATCTAACGTCTTTCATGCTGCCTTGTTTACTACTCCCCACATGAGCACGCATGTCACAAAGACATCACTCAGATACTCATCTATGCAATAGACTCAGCGTGTAAGGGTGCATGAATGTGTATCATGTTCTATGTTGCCTGAGGTGTTGTGTTGTTGGCACACAGAGCAGAACAGTAACATACTCCTCCCTGAGGTTTGTACAACCCTGCAGAGATCATCTGTTGTTAATATGAATTCTCTTCTGACAGCATCACATGTATTGGTTCAGAAACACATCATCATTGCCCCCTTTGTTTGCAGAATACAGACCGCGTCTCCTTCTGCGTTGGAGGTTTCCTGTAGTTTGAGTCTGAGGAGGTGTTTGCTGAAGGCTGGATGGTCCATCAGGGTGTAGGAGGAGAACCCTGCTCCATTCTGCAGCAGGAAGTGAGCTATCTCCTCATTACCTGCAGCACAAAACATACTACTCCCTTAATGTGTTCACAGTACGTGGCCAGTGTTCAACATCACATATAGGCTTAAAACAAGCTCAAGCTGTAGCCCACAGCTAACTCACTGACTCCATGGCAACATCATACCTCGGTTTAGATTTCAACCATTATGCATTTCAAGAATAACTGCATTTAACCACATTGAACATACATGTTTGATGCCCCATTTCAAATGATACTAGTTTAAGAGGGATTCATTATTTACATTTTAAGCATCATGCATTATTGTCTGCATTTGCTTCTGTTCGCAAAGTCTAAGACCCAATTTCCACCAAATAAGTAGAAGTACGGATGATGTCTGGAGTGTACTCGTGTGTGTGTGTTGTGTGTGTGTGTGTGTGTGTGTGTGTGTGTGTGTGTGTGTGTGTGTGTGCATGTGTCACCCTACCTGCTCGTGCAGCAGCGTACAGTGGCAGCCCAGTGATGACAGCAAACTCATCGCTGTGGATGGCACAGTCCTTGGCGTCAGCATCGTAGCTGTGGACCAGCAGCCGGACCACGTCCAGGTGACCCTGCTGGCAAGATGTAGCCAGCATCCAGTTCAGCAAGTCTCTCCTCAGACATGGACCTGAGAGACCCAACACCAGTCAGAGGAGATCAGTCCCTGAACATCAACAGCCACACAGACTGCACTGCAGAGCTTCCTTTAGTCCAGTAACCAACAACACACCATTTAAATGTGTCCATGAGGAGCTGAACCTAAACGGTTTTCTGTCAGATTATTTTCTCAATTATGTTTTTTGTCAGTGTTGATGAAAAGGTCAAACATGATAACGGGATATTCTGTTTATTATTTATTATGCACGGTGAGGTGAGGTGTTAAACATTCACTTTGACAGCAGTAACAGTAACACTATAAATATGTCATTAAATAAGCAGCAAGACATCAACGAGCCTTCCATAAATAAAAAGATGTGCTAATGAAATAAAGGGACTGTTCCATATATTGTGACTGTTGAGATGATTCTTTTCCTCCTACCAGGGATAGAGTTCAGCAGCTCTTTGATCAAGCTGGCGTGGCCATAGTATGCTGCCAGGATGGCTGGGTTGCTGTTGGACGGCTCCGGGGGAACAATGATACGGGCTTCTTTCAGGAGGTAACACACACTCTGCAGATCACCATGCTGAGTGGCAACACACAGAAGACCAACCTGTAACCCCAAACACACACACACACACACACACACACACACACACACACACGTACTTGGTGTCAGAAAATAGAGTAGAATACAGTTTTTTATATACAGTATATACACATATATTTATACATATACTGTACATACACACACACACAATCCATCCCAAAACCCACCAAAAAAAAGTATTATTGTGTAGTATTGGTTGAGGTCTTATTAGGATGATACACTTCAGTCTAATTAATGTACAAATATTAAAAAAGAAATTGGGATGTGGACTTTGCAGAGGGCTACTTATCTCCAGATGCTTCCATCATATATGCTAAGTGGTCACACTTCCTCCACTCTAATGTGCCCCCGTGTGCTCAGCCCCTCATGATCTCGCTGTAACAAGGAGAGAACTCTGTTGTGACGTTTGCGGATGATACCACACGGTCCTCACAAATCTCCATCCTGGTGAAAAAAAAGCTCAGAAACTGCTGTATTTCTTAAAGAAACTTTAGCAGAGGCAGTGGAGCTGCAAAATTCCCAGGCCAAGTTCTTGTTAACTTTTCAGAGGAGCAGTAGAAAGCATCCTAAATGGAAACATTACACACTGACATGGTTAGTGTATGGCCCAGGACAGGAGGGCTCTGCAGAGAGTGATTAAAACCACCCAGAACAACATTGGTACCAATCCACTGAGCATCAGTGATATTGTGTTCATCAGGTGCGTTGCTGCAGTCGTGGGCATGAAGATTCTGCTGTACGGCTGATTTGTGCGCCATTCCGGTTTCAGTCGACTCGGGACACAGCTCTCCTTCCCTCTCACGTGGCCCGGCTGTGTCCCAAGGTGAACTTGGAGAAGAGTTTGATGAACCCCTCTCAGAGTCTAACCTTCATTGGTGTGGCTCTGGACACAGTCACTATAAGGGCCTGTCCGTCAGCTCAACGTATGGACGACATCCTCCAACTTCTTTCCCTCTTCCGAGGAGGCAGGACCTTGCCCTAAATTCTGTTTCTCTGCCTCTTGGACAAATTGACAGCTGCCATTCCCTTGGGTTTATTGTCACTGCGCCCTTTGCAGAGATGGCTAAACGGCCATCAAGTGCCACAGAAACAAGAAGATTAAGGTGTCACATCAGTGCCTCTTTGCTCTATCTGTAAAAAGTCTTAAGCACTTCCTGCCATACTTGAAAGGAAGGCATGTGCTTGTTCGGTCGGACAACAGCATGAATGTTTTTCAAATAAACCATCAGGGGGACACCTAATGCGCACGGTTGCTAGAAGTGTCCCAGGCTCTTCTGACGTGGGCAGCCACTTGCCTACATGGGACTTGCCCCAAGTGTTGGACGGCCTATGCTCCGTAACTTTCCATTTGTCCCATATAATCTTCTCTGCACTGGATCCCTCCAATATCCAGAATAGAATTTAAAATAGTTTCACTTACCTATAAAGCCCTTAATGGTCAGGCACCATCTTATTTTTAAGATCTCATAGTACCTTATAACCCAACTAGAGCATTACGCTCCCAGACTGCAGGGTTACTTGTGGTTCCTAGAGTCTCTAAAAGTACAATGGGAGCCAGAGCCTTCAGCCATCAAGCTCCTCTCCAGTGGAACCAGCTCCCAGTAGGCTTCAGAATTTCCTCTTTGATAAAGGTTATGGTTAGGCGCCCACATTATTATTATTGGGATGCACCTGGAAGCTGTTTGACATCCTCCTGGATACATTTTCATATACAGCTCTGGAAATTGGAAACTGATAAATTCAGTTTGTCTGGTTTTACTATTTATAGGTATGTGTTTGAGCAAAACAAACATTGTTGTCATATTCTATAAACTACTGACAACATTTCTCCTAAATTCCAAGTAAAAATGTTGTTAACTTTTCTCTAGTTATAGTGAGCATAATATTTGTGTATGGTAGATACATATGGGGTTATAATAAATGCAACGTAATAAGAACTTTATTTTTCTTTCTCCCTATGTTACGTATACGAGAGAGGTCCTCTAGACAGCAGGCCTTTGTAAGTAGAGGTTGACCGGATATAATAACTCAGCACAGCCATCTAACAGGCTTTGATGGCTTGCACCATGGCACAAGGGCGTCAAGTGAGTGCTGCTGGTCGAGTCATGTTTTTCAAGAGGGAAAAAAGGAGATGGATGGACGGATAGAGAGAAGTCCTTTGAGATGCTTATCAACATCAATGTGTTAATGAGACTATTTAAATGTTACAAGGTTTAACACTGATATAATAGACAAGTAAGTTAACTTCAATAAATGTGTTTGTAATGCTTTTAAAACAATTACAAGAAACTGAGGCTTTTATCAACATTCTTAAGCAGTCTATAAACTGTTAAAAAGTTTCTTATGAATGCCTATACTCTAACATACATACACTTATATAGACCTATTAACACATAATAATGTTAATAGGCATCTTATAAGAACTTATAAAGGCTTTATTACCTGTTAACTAACGCTTATTACAAGAACCTTAATATACTGTTGCTAATCTGGTGACCACTTATTGCGACCCCTTGTAGGGGTCCTGATCTCCAGTTTGGGAACAACTGCTTGAGAGCCCCACTGCCACCAAGTTTTTATATATCACACTATGATGTCAGAATTGATTTAAAAATCCTTTGATCTAATTGAACTGAATTGAATTGAATTGAGTACAAGTTCCAATCTTGTATTTAGAATGTTGGTTTTGGTTCACACTTGGATCATGGACTGTACCTTTAAGTTTTCAATAGCCAATGCTGAAGGTCATTACATTTCAACATTTTAATTATCACATATTCATACTGTAAATACTACATGCAGTCACACGAGAGTCACAAGAGACTTCTCTTTTCGAAACAGAGGTGTACCTCATTGACTGATGAGATATGTACAGAATATAATCAATGTAAAAACGTTGTGGTTTTGTTTTCCATAAAAGCCACGTAAAGACTTAAAAACATATCACTGTAATGATGACGATAGCCCAACCAGCAGTGCAGTTGACAATGTAACTGTCATGTATATTTTGAGTGTGCTCACCCCGTCGATGTGGGGCATCCCTGCGCTGCACTCCACACAGAAGGCTTGTTGGATCAGCTCCCTGGCAGCCTCCCCCTCTCCGTCTTCATATGCTGCCCGGATGTTCTCCAGAGTGGGAGAAGGTACCAGTGCAGAGCCGGGCCCTGGATCCTCAACCAACGATGTCTTTGCTCCCATTTCATCCCCAGGGCCTGATGGAGCAGAAGGGACAACGGTAACAAAATGAGAGTTAAAAAGAGTATTTGTGAGAAGGAATGGAAACATACGAAGGCTTGAGGCAGCATGCAGGTTGAACACGTTATATTAATCCTGTTAGCGGCGTACGCCCAGAACTAGGTCATCTTATTAAAGAATGCTCTCATGGCATGAATGAGAGTAAAGCTGAATGAATTAGTGCACACTGTGAAATATTCTGGTGGCAGGTGAAATAAGCACTTGACACTGAGCTCACATCTCAGACAGATATTGGTGTTTACAGGCAAATACTAATACTAATAATCTTTGACTCCTGTCAAAATTTAGTATTTAGCTCCAATTTTCTAAATCTAATGGTGGTAAATGAGTTGACAATTCCCAGCAACATGTGTGGTCAATGCTTTTATTTCTTATTTCAAGTGCAATATGCATTAAAGGTGAAGTTAGAGATTCTGGAGAAAGATTGTTGATATTTGAACTCAACACCCAAACAAACCCTCCCTCCCATCAGTGCTCCTTCAGAACGGGAGTATGTGCCAGATGTACCGTCCCTCCTGCTCCCACTGCCTTTCTCTTTATACATCCATATCTATCTGTATTACGAAGTAGTAGTAGTAGTAGTAGTAGTAGTAGTAGTAGTAGTAGTAGTAGTAGTAGTAGTAGTAGATTATTATACAATTAACACAAAAAGCACTTAGAAAACACTTAAAAATACAGCTAGATTTATTGTCTAGATTAGAACAGACCAGTAGCATCAGACCAGTTACCCAGGATAATAACCAAAATAAAGTAAATTCAGGTTATCATCTTCCTATAAACATTGCTACAATGGTAGAGCAATGCATACACACAATCATCGTCATCAATAGAACTCTCAGTTGCTGCTGTAGCTGACCAAGAACCCGCCGGCGAGTTGTCCAGCTCTGGCATTTCATTTACACTTCTCATAGTGGGACTAATTTGTCCGTCAATCAGCTTGTTGTGCTAACCTCAGCACATGTTGCTAACAGTGTACAGCTAAAGGTTTACAGACAGAACTCGCACTTGTGAATTTTGGTTCCACATTACGTGCATCAATCAACATACCTTGTATTCTGCGTGATTCGACCCGTAACGGTTCTGTATGAATACACAAAACCGTTACAACCCTAGTACGCATCGGAAACATCACCTCAACAGCCACCACACTCAACACCAGCACCCCCCAGGGATGTGTGCTCGGCACACTGCTGTTCTAACTGATGACCCACGACGACGACGCAAAATATGTGTATTCAAGTCCACGGACGACACAACACTGGTGGGCCTCATGCAAAGATGATGAGACAGCATACAGAGGCGAAGTGGAGCAGCTAGCACTCTGGTGTCAGGCAAACAACCTTGCAACGTTGATAAGACGGAAGAGATGACAATTGACTTCAGGAAGGCCCACGCTGCCCACCTCCCTCTTTCCATCCACAGAAGAGTGTGGAGCATGTCAGGAGAACAAGGTTTCTTGGTGTGCGGATGACCTCAGCAGCTGCACCTCCCTTACCAAGAAGGCACAACAGCAGCTCCACTGCCTCTGCCATCTGAAGAGAGCCAGCCTTCCCCCATCCACCCTGTCCACCTTCTACAGAGGAACAATAGTCTGCCTGGCTGCATCACTGTCTGCTATGGGAACTATAACAACTCAGACTGCAAGTCCCTACAGACAACAGGGAAGTCAACAGAGTTTGCCATTGGGATCTCTCTCCCCTAAATCTACTCCATTCATACAGCACAAACAGGGCCTCCAAGAACATAAAGGACTCCTCCCACAGACTCTTCACTTTGCTGAAGTCTGGAAAAAGATACCAGAGCATTCGGGCAAGATCGGGGAAAAAAGCATACTGAATTTTACCCCTAGCTGTCACACTTGACTCAGCAGCTGCTCCAGACTGGAACATAATGACTGAGAGAGTATAGTGGGAGTATAGTGGGAGTATAGTGACTCCAGTCCTCTTGATTTTTCGGCTCAGCTCTTTCGGCAGCTTCAAATCCAAAATGTTGCCATCTTGGCACATTTCAATTTTCTTCTTGATACTTAGTGGGTGGATTATTTATTTGTTTTGTTTCAGGGTCGTTATGCCTGGAAAGAGAGCAGTGGCATGAAGTGTTTTGGGGCGGGGCGTTCATTAGTGCCACACACACACACACACACACACACACACACACACACACACACACACACACACACACACACACACACACACACACACACACACACACACACACACACACTCACACACACACACACACACATGTTTCCTCTTTTAGCTGTGTTTTAGCTACATGGGTGTGCTTGTGGCTTTCCTATGAATAATTGAGAAAGTGAAAGTCTGACTGGGCGGCTGAGGAAATATGATATATGATCGGCTATATGCCTGAGGGAGTGAAACCATTCGACACACATGCGCCTCCCATCCACCATCACTCCCTCCATTCACAGCCTGACACGACCTGTCTGGGAAAGATAAAAGAAGACCTGTGGAGGGATGAGGCTGCCCACATCTCCATGTCTGCTTTTAGTTTGGAGATCAAAGTAAACATACACTCCTGACTTCTGATATTTGAAAAAAATAAAAATTCTGTTAGACTTCAGGGTGTGGTCAGTATTTTACAAAATGACCATCTTATCTCAGCATGGGTTCATGAGTGCTGCTGACCAGTGTCAGTGTGAAGCTTTCAGGGGAATTTCCAACCTGATCATCTCGACAACAAACATTAATCTACTGTTTCACTTTCCTTCTGTCAGTGCTGGACCACAAGAAGGAACCAGCTTCACATCCACTGTGGACAGTATTCAATCCTAATGTGGCAACATAATTTACAAGCCCAACTAAATCAGCTGACACACCCAACCAACACACAATGATAACAATAAAACTAAACTCTTGGCAGCTTTGTTTTCTCCATCAGATCGATCCAGTCAGTGCTCAATGGAGTGAGTCTGGACTTGAACTGGAATCAAACCAGAGGTACCATTTTACTGATGAGAAGACTCACAGGATACTCTAATGTCAACACTTCATCGTCTAACCCTAACTAAATCATCTGTATGTGTGAATGTATACATGAGGTCGTACTGCTTTTATAAAGTCCGAAGGCTCTTTACCAAATGCTCTTCATCATGTTCTACAGCTTCATGTTTGTGCATGGTGACCCAGTGATCCTGAAGGCCAACAGACAGTCCCAAACACTGCAGTTAAGAAGGGATCACTTACACTATGTACTTCTGTAAAAGGGTATAGATAGTAGATATAGATATAGATAGTTTTGCATAAATTAAATATATATTCCTGAAGATTTTCATTAAATCATTTTATAATTTCCCTATTTATGGTTATTTTTTCAGCAAATGTATTTATCATCATGCTAATATAGTAGTTCTCATTGGAATTGGTGGACTCAATAACAACCTCACCGTTTACTGTTCATCCTCCTACACCAGAGTATAGTATTAGGTATTAGGTTACTTCTAATGCTAACATTTACAATCAACAATCAAATTGTATCATTTGTTATCAGTGGATCATTTTGGATTTTTGGCGAGGAGTGAAGTAACCTCAAACTGCTCAGCAAGATAACCAACTGCATTGTGTCCTGTGGAAAGCTACTCACACTTTATCAGCTGGTTTTTCGGGATATCACAAAATCAATATCTTGTCAGGCTTCAAGTAATGCGTTACCAGTGACCGACCAATCGCCGTCCTCCATTTCTCAATAGAATACGTTTCTACCACAACATGTTTAACTACATTAATGTTCAAAAACGTTATTTTTCTTATTCTGTCTGCCTGTACACCCCTATATCTCCTGTTATCTGCCTTTGAAATGGGACATTTATTAAAGTGAATGATGATTCAGCCATGCTCTGTATGTTTTTCGTTAGATTATTACTTCTGCATACTTTCAGCTACAGAATCCATTCAAATATCAAAATTACATTTCTGCTTTTATTAAGCTTTTTTCAACATTTTCTATAATGTAACTCAATGGAAATCATCTTCAATCTACTCCACTTTTAAATGATATTACTTCTGCATACTTTCAGTTGCAAAAACCATTCAAATTTAAAAACATTATTTATATATATTTATTTATTTAGTATTCAACTTTCTACCTTTTATGTAAATCATTTATTCTTTTATCCTTTTCAGTCAAGTAATTTCAACTTCCACCTTTGACAGAATTAATTCAACAAATTCCAACTTTTGTAAGAATGCATTTCACATTTTAGCTTCTTTCGGCAATGCAGTTCAGGTTCCAAGCCTGCCAGGTTCACAATTCAACTTTCAGGTTTTTCAGCAGTGCAGAACAATGCATTTGAGCTTCATCATTTTCAGGCAATTCGTTTCACACATCTGCATTTTAAGCAATGCTGTGAGCTGTTCAGCGGTCCACGTTCACACACATCTTCTGAAGGAAATGCATTTTTTTGTTCTTAAAAAGGTGTTGAAAAGCATCTGTAGCAACATTTAGACCACGTCGCACTTACATTCTCCAATAAACCCAGTGTAATACACCACATGCATACTTGAGTTTGTATTCAGTGTGTGACATCACAATCAGGTTGACATATTCTCTTAAACAAGCACTGCTGTATAATGAGCTCTCCATCACATATATCTGCAGACCACACTAGCTGAACCAGATCTGGTGTCAGTAAACTGATAGCCGATCTGCTCCTCTCTCCTACTAACCTGCTCATAGTGAAGCAGCGAATCCTCTTTTTCCTCCTGCCTCTATCACATCTAAAGCTGAGCGCTTTCTTTTCATGGCTTCCCTTCAGCTGCTGTGTTCCCTGGATGATCTGCCTCCTCTCTAACACTGTGACAGGCTGATGAGAGTGGGAGGATGAAGGAGAGGAGGCAGCGAGGGAGAGGTATGGAGCAGGCGGAGGGGGTAGCAGGGAGAGGGAACGGGGAATGATGCTCCTTTGTTTAAGAGCCAGCCTGTGAGCTTCCTGTGTCTCTCGTCTGTGATGTAATCGTACACTGTCCAGTGGAACCTGTAATAGCACTCAGCTCCAAGAGCATTGATTACTACTGAAGATGTAAATCTCTAAACACACCTCACAAATATAGTTTTTGGTTGTTGTTTTTAATTTTTTTTAAATAATCGCTGTAGTGTTTAGCAAACAGGAGGAAATTGTGCAATCATCTGGAACCATTTTCAGCAGCTAGTGGATATTTGGTGCAGGAGGAATTTGTATGTGGGATTGAGTCAAAATAAATGATGTGTGTTCATGGTAATGAAGGAACATGTCAGCCAGTGCAACAGTGTGGCTCACGGATGGGTTTTTTAATAGTTTGTGTACAACAAATGGAGCAGAGAGGAAGACGATATGGCCAGATTTACATGAAGATCCAAATCATGTGGTATTACACCAATTATGTTTCACTTTTGTTAACATAGCGATTTATGCTGCATTCATGTGGTGCTTTAATAATTGGAAATATTAGTTCCCAACTGGGAAAATACACATGAAGTGCCTGGACACCCCCTCAAGTCAGAACAACAACTCAGAAACACCCATCAACGTGTTGCTTAAACACTCTGAGCAATATAATACAACACATCTTCTTTGTAGTGTCGTGTTGTTTTCACATTACGACTTAAAGCACATGAACAAACCGAAAAACTTCCCAACTCTGGGAACTGGGACCGTCCAAAGGAGCATGGGAATGCACCACTGGCCTTGGCAGAGGTCTGCACACTCCAAGTACTGTACTGGCTGTACTACACTTTACTGTAATCTGTTAGTAGAGAACCATGTTCAGTGAGCACAGCCTGATTCATGTATACAGTTAGACAGCAATAGAGAAGCTTGTGGCTCTCAAAGAAAATCACAGTTCTCTTTTTTCTATATTTAAACAATGGTGAACCTGCCTGATGCTTCCAACAACACAGCAAGTGAACAAGGCTGTACGGAGAGACTACTCACTGCTTTGTCGCTCCATGTTGCCAGGAGTGTCTCCAGAGTCCTGGGGAAGGCCAACAGACCAGTACGACATTCCTACTGGAGTCTCTGGTTAATCACGATCAACGCTGAGTTCCACCACGGAGAGGAAGCCTGGATTCAGCGGTCACTCTGCACAAAGACAATGCAGCAATGATAAAAAAACAAACACACACCAAAACATATTCTAACCGTTAAATAGACACAATTTAGCTGTACAAAATCACTAACTGAGAGTGTATACAGTACCTCTAACAAGACTGAACAATCCTCTAAACGTATTATAATATGTGTTATAAAATGTTAATTTGTTTTAAAATGTTCTGAATCAAAATATAGTGGACGGTTATAAAATAAATGAAAACTGTTAAAAAATTCTCCAGTACACAATAGTGTTGAATCTGCACCAGAAACTAATGAATTTTTTTCAGGACCAAATCTTACCGAACTGTATCATCACATTTTTAAGATATTCTAATAACTAACAAACTGGACTGAAAGCACAAAGGTAAAAAGTGAAAATGATATATTTCATAAGGGAAGGTTGTCATGTTGCATTATAATCACTGAGTACTTGTTTTACACAGGTATTGTACTTTATGTTTACTGAAACTATGTATTTATGTGTTCTTACATTTCTTAAAACTTTGTTATTGACAACAAAAGATTTAGAAGTGTACGTCATTTTACATTGAATGCAACAAAATGAAATCGAAATCCTTTATTAATTCATGCTGGAATGTCCAGGTTCTGAGGTCTTTTAGTCAAAAAGCAGGACCCCAGATGCAGATGTGTTTATTTTGCAGGAGACCTGGAGTAAAGGAGACATTTCCACTGGTTGTCCCTTAGTTTACAGAGGGATAGTTCTCCCATCCCCCAAAGTAAAAGGATCTGTGATCTGTGGGGACCTTAATGCCAGGACAGCTATAGATCCAGATTCAATTGATCCTCAGGTAGACAAACATATACACTTGGCCAGATCAGCATCCCCCTTTGTTCACAGCAACTCCTGCAGCTATGTGGAACACTGGGTCTGTACATGTCACTACACATACAGCTCTCCTCTCGGCACTTTCACAGATTACAGCATCAAAGACCTAGATCCCTTCTATGTAAGAGCATTCAGTCAGCCCCCTAACACCCACAATGTACTCCACATTAGTACAGTAACAGACCCTCATTAAGCAGAACCCAGTAAACTGAACTTCAGAATCAGAAATCCTTTATTAGTCCCACGACGGGGAAATTTACGTTTACAATATTCATCTACAAAATATGAGTTAAGTGTTAAATTAAGTGTGAATTATTTATTCACTTCCTGTTTATAACATACTACTGTTTCATATGTGCTTCATCCTCACACTCAAGCGCGCACTTGTGTGTGCGTGTGTGCGTGTATGTGCACATTCTATATATGTTGGTGTGGCAGCATCAGGTGGAGCCCTTTTTAAAAGACAAAACATGTGAATGTCCCTGCCAAGCTAAACCATCATAAACAGTCTATAGGTTCATCGCACTATTAGTACTAGCTAATACACGCGTCCCCTTGATTTATTTCATTTATAAGATTCGGCTTTGATAATTCATTGGGGATTCATTCATGTCACTTTAACAGCAGAACGCGCAGTGTGCGGGTGCAGCAGTTCGGAATATATTCTAAAGCTTGAGATAGTTTTAAAATCAGTGAATATAATAATACCAAATTGAAAAGAACTTTGAGAGAATGGACAATATACTGAATTATATTTCACAGTGCAAGTTATACAAAGATTATAAAAGAAAAAAAGAGTTTTAACTACAGACTGGATTGCTTTTCCTCTGATCACATCGGCGCGTGAAGCAGACCTAACCAAGCAGAATTTGAGGACTTGTTACGCTAATAGTTGAAGCTAAAGCACCAGACATGAACTATCATCACAACATTTACTATTAGCCAACTCACCACATGGCTGCGAGGTCCAGTGAGCTTCACGAGGCCTTCAACACATTTATATGGATATACATATATATACACACATATAAGTGTGTGTGTATATGTGTCAGCTACAGATTAACGTTGCGCCGACTTCCTGATTCCACCACGCAAACTTTCCAACACACGTACTGTCAAGTCAGACTGGACAACGGAATCATTTCCGGGCATTCTTTTCAAAATAATTCCCAATAGTCCACTTTGATTCACATAGCGCATCCATATGAACATTTCAAAATAAAACCTACAATAAACCAAGGAATATTTTTTTGCAACTGCAATTCAAAAGCGAGAGTAGAAAGTAAAGAAATGTACATTTCAGTTCATAAATAAGGGTGGACATTGTTCAAAACAAAGAAAACAAAAATTCACATATTGCAATGAGTTTAAAAACTAATTTAAATACATTTTAATAAACATAATAGGTTGAACACTAAGGCTGTAATGTAAATATATAGTGAGTAAATTGAATTTCTTATCATATGCTATTCATAACCTTAGTAAAATGTATCAAAATACAACAATACTTCAAGGACTTAAGAATGTGTGTAATGCTAATATATAAAGCCATGAATTACTGCCTTGTGAAATAATGAAGGCCTTCTATAGATGAATACATCCTATAAAATGTTTTTGGGGTTTTAATTATGACGATATCTTGCATAAAACAGTAGACCAACCACATAATGTGGTGTGTGGCATTGGTCCTGTTAAAAATAAACAGTAGATCAAAATTAATCAAACGTCATATCTATATCTATATATAGATATAGATATTCTTTCTATCATCAGAAAGGATATCCTCTAAACATCAGAATCCTTTGGTTTGTGTGCAGACATTTGGCAACTTCAACAGGCCGTCTTGTACAAAAAATGCATTCCTATACAGGTGCAAATAATGACACACAACGTGCTTTTGTTTTTCTTTATTCAGAATTTCTATTTAAATACAAAACTGAAAAAAAATGCAGAGACAGACTTGTTTCCCTTGTGTGATAATAAACAAGCACTTAAACATAGATGTTGGTTAAAGTTGACACGATCCATCCAATGATAACATTGTTGCTGTTACAGTACTAAAATGTTACTGGCAAAGTAAATATTATCTTATCTGGGACAGGAAACAGAGTTCCTTTAACATTTTAAAGGGAAGGCGCACTCCCCTCAGCAGAGTCAACTTTAATATTAGATCACACCAAGTTAGAACAGCACGTTAGAAACAGCAGCTACTCAACAATTACACAAACAAACAGTATTTATTTCTCTGACCTTCCCACATTGTCCCATGCAGCGAGATTTGTTCAATGGAATGGAATTCATATGCAAAATGTTATTATTGTTGATATATCACTATGTTTGGTGCATTTGTGTATCTCATGTGATCAATCTGCTTTAAGAGCTGGAATAGACAGGCAAAATAATGAATCATTATAACTACTGGAGTATTTTCTGAACATGAGAGATGTTCTAGGTAGGAAAACATCCTCTCATCTCTATTACTCATTGAGTTCTGCTTTGGGGTCCATAAAGACTGGGGTTGTCCTGGACTAGGACACTAAAACTCTCCAGCAGAAAGAAACATCGATTCAAATTCTCAAAAGTGAGCTGTGTGTCTGCGGCTCATTGAGGGACCATAGCGCTTGATCTTAGTGGTTTATTACTGACCTTAGAAAAAGTAGTTTGACAAAAAAAAAGGACTGGGTCCAATTACTGGACCTTTTCAGAGCTTTCAGCCACATCTCATTGGCTTCATCAGCGGATGAAGTTTCTTCAGTTGTCATCTCATATGGAATTGCGGTCACTTGATCATAATTAGTTGTGTATATGAAAAGAAGATAGTCACCCATGTCTTTGTTTAAAGATCAAGCATCTAAGTCACTTAATACAGAGCCAGGAAACGTAAACCAGTAAGAATGTAAAAAAGAGGGGGTGCAGCAGCCCCCCTCCCTGAAAGCAGGTAGGCCTAAGGAATGGATCTTCTCTACTAGGACAGGAACACTACATCAGAGACAGAGCAAGGTCCCCTGCACAAGACACTGAGTGTACAGGAACACAAAACTTCAGCTGTCTGAATACCTGAACAAAACCTCTCACAGCATCCACTGTGAGGAGGTCAAAGGTCATGGAGCAGGAATCAGTGGATGACCAAGGAGGACATTCACATCTGACTTCAGAGACCATCTTTGAACAGAGATGAATGTTGCCATGTCCCCACACATACAACAAGTAGGTCATGTGATGACAACTAAACCACGTTCACTTTCCAACACCTTCCACTGATGAAGGCCACCAGCTCGGGCTGAAAGCTCTGAAATGTCCTAATAAGTGGATCCTTTTTTTGTCAAATGATCGTATCAGTGATTTTGTATTTTTTTCATTGTCTTTGTATACTGACAATGCTGAAGCTGTAGAGTAAAAGCCTATCCTCACATACAGCATCTACTAAAAAAGGTGAGCAAAAACTGACTCTTTCTGGGCTCTGATATAATGTTTAGACTAACTGATATATTGGCCTAACCCTAAACTCAACATCAGGAGGTGGAGTGTTCTTCTCACAGGGTTTCACTCAGTTTGATGGTCACTGCTTTCACCTCCGAGTACTCAGCCAGAGCATACTCTCCACTGAGAGGACAGAGACAACACAGGAGGCAGGTTAGAGAAGACACAATGAACAACTGCAGAATATGAAATATGAAGAAACAGTGATGTTCTTACAGCTCTCGTCCGTTGCCTGACATCTTATACCCTCCGAAGGGAGTCTGGGCATGAAGGGCGTTATAGCAGTTTATCCTGAACATAGATAGAGAACATAAAACTTTAAATATTTATACTTTACCAGCAGTGAAATGTAGGCCAACTGAAATCTTTATAAAAATATAGTATAAAATAGAGATTTTACTTAATTTGCTAAATCAAAAAAAGTTACTTGTTAAACAAGAAAGGTACATTGAAATGTTGCAAATCTTGTATAATGATTATGCAGCAGCCCCTCATATTTATTTTATAATTTCATGTCTGAATTTTGCCCCATAATGTAAATGTCATTTTTAATGACTAATAAATAGGCAAATAAAACGCATGTGGAAATCTTTCCTTCTGACTGTGTGAGGGACTTACCAGACGGTGCCAGTCTCCAGGGCTGCAGACACAGACAGAGCTCTGTCCATACTCGCTGTGAAGACTGCTGACACCAGGCCATATTGAGAGCTGTTTGCTCTCTCTATGGCCTCTTGCTGGCTTTTGAAGCGGAATATACACAGCACTGGACCAAAGATCTGAGAGGGCAAAGATATCAATAAAGACCAGTCAAATGTACAGAGAAGTGAGTCACAAGGTGCAATGAAATTCTTAATATTAGGGAAATTTGTGTAGAAAATAATGCAGAAGAAATGTAGAATATGAAAATATGGTGTCCTGGATTTAAATACTTTAATCTGTGTAAGCCTCAATGAGGTGCTAGAACAAGCAGATACAAGATATCTGTGTGAGAGTCATTCAGCATGGAATAATGTGGAGAATTATAAGGCAAAGTTTAAGGTCAAGTCAAGTCAACTCTTATTTATATAGCTTCAAATAATAACAGAAGTTATCTCAATACACTTTTCTTTAATTTACAGAGACCCTACATTTTGGTGTGTGTTTTTATTTTATTTATTATATTATATATATTATATATATAATTATATAATATAACCTTTAACTACAAAACATTTGGATTGTTAAGAGAGAGTCAAATGCAAAGGATTTGAGGATTGAGACAAGGACGAAGGCTGCTGACAGTTATGGTGCAGAGTAATGAAGTTACCCTTGACTCATTTAGAAAGGACTTCCGTTCTCAAAGCACTCCAAGCTCCCCCGTCACCACAGGCACCCCCCTGGCTGGCTATGACGATCAGAACCCAGAACCCCCCAAACTGTCACCTAGCTGAGAGAGAGACACTGGCTCTCTTTGAGGTGGAACTCACCAGGAGCAGTGTGTGGGGGTCCGGTGCATCATTAGTTAACTCAAGGGCACTGTAGTTGTCCGTTCGGGGACTTGAACCAGCACCCTCCGGTTCCCAAGTCAAGTTCCATACGGACTGAGCTGCTACTGCTGTTACTGCTGCTACTGCTGTTACTGCTGCTACTGCTGTTACTGCTGCTACTGCTGTTACTGCTGCTACTGCTGTTGCTGCTGCTACTGCTGTTGCTGCTGCTGCTGAGCTGCTGCTGCTGCTGCTATTACTGCTGCTGCTGTTCTGCTACTGCCTACTGCCAGCTGGAGACTGCTACACAGGAGCTGAGGGAACAGGTAGCTTGCCTGAAGAGGGAAAAACAGGTCCTCACCACTGAACTCGAACTTAAAGATGTCAACATCACCATTCTGCAGGTGACATCTACTCTGAGCTACCTCCTCACCCTATCTTTTAGGCTGTGCCCAGCCAAGCTAAAAAGGAAACTAATGTTGGGCGCTTGTATCTGCCATCAGAACAATTACAAAAATAATACTACTACCCAAAGCTCATGACCTTAGGTGAGAGTCAAGACCGTAGATGGACTTGCAAGCTTTGCCTTCCAACTCAATTTCACTCAGATCCAACTGCTGACTTGACAAAAAGAAAAGAGATTGCACCAAGCACAGAGTGAGACATAAAACCAGACGCCATATCTCTCAGGTATGACACCAGAAAGGTAGAGATAGGAGACCATGAAGCAGCCAGGCAATGTCTTCCAACGACAGCCCTTGGAGTTTGGTTGATGACGCAATGCTCACAACCAATTGCCTCATAACCAGTGTAAATCGCACCACAAATCCAAGAGTCACCACTCAGCCATCAAAGGCAGCTGAGCACACTTACAGGACATAGAGAGGAGGCCCCTCATTCAGTGTTAGGGAAAGAAAGGTTTCCAGTTGAACAGCCAAATGCAATGTCCTTGGGTTGAAAGTCTTGAAGCCTTTTTTTTTTTAATTAATGTAGAAGGACGCTTGGTTTCATTTTCAAAAGTTAGTATGCAACAGGAAACACAAAGCCATGTTTCCATCTAAGCATTTTAAAGCATTTATCTAATGAGAGAAGCTGGATGGGAGCGACAAAATTAGACAAAACTTCCACAATAACAGCAATTTCTTTTAACACTCACTTGATAATTAAAAAAACCTTTTTGTTGATTAAGATTAATTTATGCAACAAATAGGTGACGTGTTTGTGGATTAACTAATGTTGTAGCGAATATTACATAGCAGATCAGCTGTTTGGTCTGATTACATTGTACAACAATTCTGAACTGGTTGAAATCAAGCACCAAAGGACTGCGTGTAAATGATCTCCCTGCACCCGTAGAGGAGACTCACCGCCATAAATAAAGAGACAAGTTATTGGCTCCTCTTTGTCATCATATTGCTTTGGAAAGCAGGAAATATGGTCTCATATGAGCTGAACAAAAGAACTTGAACAATAGCTGTGAGATCTATACAGACAAGCCCTTTTTTCTGACGTTTTTCTTCCTGACATTGGAACCTTGTGCTCAGGTAGATTGAAATGCAACTAATTCACATTCTATTTACTATGACATTTCAAACATTGGCTTGAAATTTGATGATTTGATTTGATTTGAACTTCTCTTGATTGTACAGAATGAGAAGAGTCACATAATCGAGATAATTTAAACAGGCCTAGTCCTTCGACTGATATACAGTAGCTCGAGGGACATCTCAGCGTCGCCAGAGGGTGACAAGGTTTCACTGAGTGCTGTGTCAATACGAAAGGTGGCTGAGCGAAAATGGGAGCTAAAAAGCAGGTGCGATGGTGTTTTATAGTGTTAAAAAATTGGACTCAGAGGAGACTCGATGGGGTAAACCAACAGCGAAGCCCATTAGAGGTACATACGAAATAAAACTATTTTGCTTGATAAATTATTTTATTTTATTTTTCTTTTTAATCAAGACCCGACCATGTCGTTGACACACCAGTTAAGTCTTTTTACATGAGGACTCATGAAGCCCCATTTCTGTCAGGAAAAGTTCAGTATAATTTCGGGACTTGTGTTAGTCATTTTTATTAAATGTTATTGTCAAAAACAGGCTTCCATTAAAACAGCTGTTTTAACTTAAATGTATTTGTCTTTTCTTCTTGCTTAGTCTTTTCCTGTGTCCAACTCCTCACCCGTGTGCAGCCTGCCTGCGCACTGTCTATGGTGTAATTCAAACATTGTTCCACAGGGTGTCAGGCTTCACTTTCACACACCCCTCCATGTCTGTGTCAGATTCATTTGTAATGAATTGAAACATATACCTCTTCCTTGGCGATGCGCATGTGGTCTTTGACTTCAGAGAAGATGGTGGGTTGAATGAAGAGGCTTTTCTCGCCCAATGATGCTCCTCCATACTCCAGCCGGGCTCCCTCCTCCTTCCCACTCTTTATCAGATCCATAATCTTGTCAAACTGCTTTCGGTCAATCTGGAGCCAGCGACCCGAGTACAAAGGGAAGGAGACAGTTTTATAATACGAGAATCCTACATTTTGGGAAATTCCCTTATATGCTGTCGTTAAACAGCGTCAAATGATACAGTAGGATTAGTATCAGTTTCATGTTGTTCGTCCAGCACAGAGGTCGCACCTGTGTGTTAAGCAGAGCTTAATTTAAATGTGTTGAAGTAAAATAAACAAGATACAGCGTGTTAATCAGGGAGTTTTAGAGATGTAGGTAGGTGTTTGTTTTCCCTGCTTCCCCTCTTTTTTGATAAACAAGTATAACTATGTCCTGACTCCCAATCTGTACTGTATACGCAGACATCTTCTCATATCACTCTCAGGGAGAAAGTGAAGTTACTTCTCAAAATGTTGAACTACTCCTTAAATGACCTAAAGTGTCCATAGAGTAAAGTGGGGCTGAAGACCATAGCGGTCAACGTATCCTCATACAACGCTTCGTATGATATCGTACGTTTTCCTACAAATGTCCAGCAACGTGTCAATTTCCGCTCGTTTCATGTATATAGTCCTTTCAAAATGAACTTCTGTCTTCACAGGGAACAACTTGGTGAGGCAAAAACACTAAGATTGTGTTTTTTAGTTCAAAATAACTACAGAAGTGGCACTCCTTAAAGGTTCAATGTAGTTCTGAGCCAGCTGCTCCAAAGAAATATGGGGCAGAATTTCACCTCTAAACTGGGTCCATACAATCTCTAATGTTCATATTTTAGTCGTAGTAGTTTGGTATATTTATTGTATTCTAATGTATTCTTTATATTGTGCATTGCATTTACTCCTGTGTAATGCCTGTCAGTCAGTCAGCAGGGCAATATTACCAAACTTCAACCAAACTGCTGAAACTCTGATCTCTGGTCAGAAATCTCTGCTGTCTGATAATCTTCAGGTGGAGCTGTAGTCCTGTGTAACGTTACGTTAGTTTGGTTATTGGACTAAATCCAATGTGTCAGACACTAGACAACGACCCGCACATTTGTCTGGTCTTCCCAGTGGCGGCGCAGCCAGGAGAGAGGTCGACAGGCGCTCTGCAGCCTCCGTCAGACAGAGCTCCGGTCAGCAGCCGAAGAGACTTGAGCTCAGCAGAACCAGGCCCAGCCCTGCAGTCACAGCTGCTGGACCTGTGTAACGGCAGCAACAGGGAGTCTGCAGTTCCCGGTGCTGTGGCTGAACTCCAGCTAACTGCTAACTGAAGCTACGCTGTTTCCCGGGGCTGCAGATATACACTCAGAGGAACAGCCTCCTGGCAGCTGTGAGGACAAAGAGAGGTGGTGCGGGGGTTTTCTAGTTTCTGCTACTTTCAATGTAATCCAATAAACAAACTATAAAACAGATGGAACATGGCTGTAATATTTACACGGAAGTCAGGCAGCTGCACTTCTTCTCCCTGTACTGAGGCAGACTTCAGCTACACTGACTCACTATCACCTCTAGAGGAACAAGTGGTATTACAGACTGGACGGAGCGCAGCAAGCTGTTAGCATGCTAACTTCAGTAGATATCTCTGCAACACAACACATAGACATCTTTGACATAACGTCAACACTGTTACCTCTTCACACTCTGTTGATAAACTTAGTTAATGTTTTTTATATTTTAAGTTCAAATGCTGATATATCTTACACATTGAACCTTTAAAT